>NW_028159476.1:0-172038 GCF_964263955.1 Coregonus lavaretus
AAATGGGAAAATAAATAAACATAATATGGGTTGTATTTACAATGGTGTTTGATTTTCACTGGTTGACCTTTTCTTGTGGCAACAAGTCACAAATCTTGCAGCTGTGATGGCACACTGTGGTTTCTCTCTCTCTCTCTCTCTCTCTCTCTCTCTCTCTCTCTCTCTCTCTCTCTCTCTTCTCTCTCTCTCTCTCTCTCTCTCTCGCTCTCTCTCTCTCTCTCTCTCTCTCTCTCTCTCTCTCTCTCTCTCTCACACACACACACACACACACACACACACACACACACACACACACACACACACACACACACACACACACACACACACACACATACACACACTCCTTCTCTGGCTTTGGTTGATGACAGAGAAAGGGAGAGGTGCATAGCTACACTCCAATTCTATAAGTTTGTGTGTGTGTGTTCAGAACTCTGGTGGTATTCTAGACATGATCTTGCTAGGGAGTGTCCACTCCAGTACATGTGTAGTATAAGGATGTGTTGAGGCCTAAAGGGACCCTGTGTTTAACTCACACACTGCAACAAGACGGCTGTAGGAGCTTTTGTTTTATTGAAGAACAACCGTTGTCTCCATTGAGCACAAAGTTGTGGTCCAGGTAGTTGTTTTATAATTGACTGAAAGAGGGGGACTTTCAGAGTGAGACTGATGTCTGTTGGTTGGATAGTAGTTAATTAAATGTCAGGTTGGTTGGATAGTAGTTAATTAAATGTCAGGTTGGTTGTCTATTGGTTATTTCTTGGTTGGTCGAACATTGGTTGGTTGGTTGAATGTTGGGCCTAGTTGTTTAGTCATTGGCTTGTTGGCTGAATGTCAGGTTGGTTGAACATAGATCCTTGTTGATAGGCTGTTAGTTTTCATTAGGTTGTATTTTGGTAGTTTTTTTGGTTAGACTGGTTCCTAGGAGGAGGAAGAGGAAGAGGAGGCTGAGCTGTGACCGTATGACATCATTCTCCCCTTACCTGCTGAGAGAGAGAGAGCGAGATAGAGAGAGAGAGAGAGAGAGAGAGAGAGAGAGAGAGAGAGAGAGAGAGAGAGAGAGAGAGAGAGAGAGAAGAGAGAGAGAGAGAGAGAGAGAGAGAGAGAGAGAGAGAGAGAGAGAGAGATACATGAGAGACTTACTGTATACACCATATTTATGGGAATAGGCTGCCATTTGGTACAGTACATCACCAGGGAGTAGCTACCTCTGGGACCGAACGTCTTCATGTAACAGTTAGTGCAGTAGGGCTTCTCATCATGCTGAAACACAATGCACAGAAAACATCTTAGTTCATTAGATACATAGATATACACAGATAGATAGATAGATAGATAGATAGATAGATAGATAGATAGATAGATAGATAGATAGATATATAGATAGATAGATAGATAGATAGATAGATAGATAGATAGATAGATAGATAGATAGATAGATAGATAGATAGATAGATAGATAGATAGATAGATAGATAGATAGATAGATAGATAGAGATTCCCCCCTCCATCTCTCTCCCCTCCCCCTTCTCTCCCTGACTTACTCTCTCTCCCCCTTCCCTTCCTCCTCTCCCTCCTACATCTCCCCCTCCACGTTATACCTCCCTCCCTCCCTCCCTCCCTCCCTCCCTCTCTCCCTACCTCCCTCCCTCTCTCCCTCCCTCCCTGTTGATACTATCTCCCTCCCTCCCTCCCTCCCTCTCCCTGTCTTTGTACCTCAGCATGTTGTCCTGGGGTCAGCTGTCTATGACACTGTTGATACTACCTTTCCCCCTCTCCTCCCCTCCCTCACCCCTCTCTCTCTCTCTCTCTCTCTCCATACCTCAGCATGTTGTCCTGGGGTCAACTGTCTCTGACACTGTTGACACTTCAGACACAGAGGGTGGTAGTCACGCCCCAACGACCTCTTCTTCTCACCTGGACCAATGGGGTTCAAGGATACCAAGGGTTAGAGGTTAAATGTCTGTCATGGACCAATGGGGTTCAAGGATACCAAGGGTTAGAGGTCAAATGTCTGTCATGAACCAATGGGGTTAGAGGATAGCAGGGGTTAGAGGTCAAATGGTGTCTGCCATTCAGAGAGAGATCTGCACTGTGACTGGAGAGTTACCTGTTAGGTTCCTGTTAGAGTTGCTAAGCTACCGGTAATATACCAAAGTTACTGGAATGTTCTATGGTAACATTGGAAATTTATACTTGAGTAACTTTTTTTTTAAGTATTCCTATATAGTGTGTCTGTGTCCATATTGTCCATGCGTTTTCAAAAGAAAATAGCCTAATTAATGAAAAAAGCATCTAATCAACAATGGCATTATATTAAATTAATTCTGCAACTCTGACAACTATTTACTTTTTTCCCAACTGCCACCAGTTTGGCGCCAACACATTTACAACAAAGACATATTGACAGTCAAATAAATATATATAAAGTATATTTCATGCTGAAACCCTCATATTAAACACCAATGCTATTTACTAAGTTCATGGTTTATATTTGCAACCCTAGTTCCTGTACCGGACACATGCAAATAATGCAAGTCCCTAAAGGAAAGGAAGCAAGTTAGTATTTGAACAAAGCCGGAATGTGAGACAACAGTCTGCTGCCTCATATCAACTGAGGACTTAAGACACAGGAAAGGAAAGGAGGCCAGGTGAATGGAAGCCAGGTTAGACTATTGGAACCCAGCCTCTGAAGGAAATGAAGCCAGGTTAGACTATTGGAACCCAGCCTCTGAAGGAAAGGAAGCCAGCTTAGACTATTGGAACCCAGCCTCTGCAGGAAAGGAAGCCAGGTTAGACTATTGGAACCCAGCCTCTGTAGGAAAGGAAGCCAGGTTAGACTATTGGAACCCAGCCTCTGCAGGAAAGGAAGCCAAGTTAGACTATTGGAACCCAGCCTCTGAAGGAAAGGAAGCCAAGTTAGACTATTGGAACCCAGCCAGGCAAGGAAAAGAGACCAGTTTAGGGTGTTGGAACTTATCCCGGGATGAAAAGAAGGCCGGTTAGAAAGGAAAGGACACCAGGTTAGAGTGTTGGAGCATAGCCGGTGTGTTAGAGAACAGTCTGCTCCCTCAGAGAAGCCACTTCCTGTTGTCTGTGTGTGAGTCATGACAGACTGTTCAGAGCATGGAGACACACACACACACACACACACACACACACACACACACAGACACACAGACACACACACACACACACACAGACACACAGACACACAGACACACGCACACACACACACACACACACACACAGACACACAGACACACACACAGACACACAGACACACAGACACACGCACACAATAGGAAAGGTATAACGATTGAGGCTAGAAAAGATTTGTGAGCGATGCCTCTCAGAAACCTGTAACTATTCCATAATTCTATGGCATCTCTGACCCACTGTATGACACTGCAAACACACACACACACACACACACACACACACACACACACACACACACACACACACACACACACATTGCACTCACCAAAGTAGACGGGTTTCCCACAGATGGGACAGTAGCCCACCATGATAGATGGTATTCCTGACACTGTTATTTAGCAGACAGCAAGTGTGGACGTAGAGAGTGTGAGTGTGAGATGGAGAAAGTGTGTGTGTAGAGAGAGAGAAAGTGTCTGTAGAGAGAGAGAATGTGTGTGTGAGAGAGTGTGTAGAGAAAACGTGTGTGTGTGTCAGAGAGATGTACAGGAAATAGGTTAAACTCTCTGAATGTGACGTGTTCTGATGACAGAACCAGGATGTGGCGAGTACCTTGTCACAGCGAGACAAAGAAAAATCATTTCAAAAGAAAATGCTATATCAACACATTGGTGTCAATGGTAATACAAAATATACATAGAAATAGGACAAAGTTATGTTATGAAACGATATGATACATAGAACTAGAAAGATATGATACATAGAACTAGAAAGATATGATACATAGAACCAGAAAGATATGATACATAGAACTAGAAATATATGATACATAGAACTAGAAAGATATGATACATAGAACCAGAAAGATATGATACATAGAACCAGAAAGATATGATACATAGAGCCAGAAAGATATGATACATAGAACTAGAAAGATATGATACATAGAACTAGAAAGATATGATACATAGAACTAGAAAGATATGATACATAGAATTAGAAAGATATGATATATAGAACTAGAAAGATATGATACATAGAACTAGAAAGATATGATACATAGAACTAGAAAGATATGATACATAGAGCCAGAAAGATATGATACATAGAACTAGAAAGATATGATACATAGAACTAGAAAGATATGATACATAGAACTAGAAAGATATGATACATAGAATTAGAAAGATATGATATATAGAACTAGAAAGATATGATATCTTGTTCCGTGTATGGTTTGTGTCTTTTACCTAGCACGTATCGTTTTGTTGTTTTGTTTCGTGTGGTGAATCAAATTAAAGTATGTTCACTCATCACGCTGCGCATTGGTCCACTTCCTCCAACGATCGTGACAGCACCAGACGGAAATGTGAACAAAAAAGGCTGTGAAAACATGTCATTGTGGTCTATTGGCTTGATCTTACTCAAAAGATCATATGAAACTACCCTTTAATTGAGTAAAAATTGTTGAAACAGAAAAATAATCGTCATCAAGATATCATTATGTTATTCAAAAACATGCGTGTCACAATTATTGGCTGCCCTATAAATTATTTTGAACAAAACCTAATTGAGTGCATTTGTAAAGTATTCAGACCCCTTGACTTTTTCCACACTTTGTCTTATTCTAAAATTGATTAAATTGTTTTTTTTCCTCATCAATCTACACACAATACCCCATAATGACAAAATGAGAACAGGTTTTTAGACTTTTTTATAAATGTATTAAAAATAACAAATGGAAATATTACATTTACATAAGTATTCAGAACCTTTACTCAGTACTTTGTTGAAGCACCTTTGGCAGCGATTACAGCCTCGAGTCTTCTTGGGTATGACGCTACAAGCTTGGCACACCTGTATTTGAGGAGTTTCTCCCATTCTTCTCTGCAGATCCTCTCAAGCTCTGTCAGGTTGGATAGGGTGTGTCGCTGCACAGCTATTTTCAGGTCTCTCCAGAGATGTTAGATCGGGTTCAAGTCCGGTTTCTGGCTGGGCCACTCAAGGACATTCAGAGACTTGTCCCGAAGCCACTCCTGCGTTGTCTTGGCTGTGTGCTTAGGGTCGTTGTCCTGTTGGAAGGTGAACCTTAGCCCCAGTCTGAGGTCCTGAGCGCTCTGGAGCAGGTTTTCATCAATGATTTCTCTGTAAATTGCTCTGTTCATCTTTCCATTGATCCTGACTAGTCTCCAAATCAAATCAAATCAAATTGTATTTGTCATGTGCCGAATACAACAGGTGTAGACCTTACCGTGAAATGCTTACTTACAAGCCCTTAACCAACAATGCAGTTCAAGAAATAGAGTTAAGAAAATATTTACTAAATACACTAAAGTAAAAAAATAAATAAAAATTAACACAATAAAATAATAACGAGGCTATATACAAGGGGTACTGGTACTGAATCAATGTGTGGGGGTACAGGTTAGTTGAGGTAATTTGTACATTTAGGTAGGGGTAAAGTAACTATGCATAGATAATAAACAGCGAGTAGCAGCAGTGTAAAAACAAAGGGGGGAGGTGTCAATGTAAATAGTCCGGGTGGCCATTTGATTAATTGTTCAGCAGTCTTATGGCTTGGGGGTAGAAGCTGTTAAGGAGCCTTTTGGACCTAGACTTGGCACTCTGGTACCGCTTGCTGTGCGGTAGCAGAGAGAACAGTCTATGACTTGGGTGACTGGAGTCTTTGACCATTTTTTGGGCCTCCCTCTGACACCGCCTAGTATATAGGTCCTGGATGGCAGGAAGCTTGGCCCCAGTGATGTACTGGGCTGTATGCACTACCCTCTGTAGCGCCTTACGGTCGGATGCCGAGCAGTTGCCATACCAGGCGGTGATGCAACCGGTCAGGATGCTCTCGATGGTGCAGCTGTAGAACTTTTTGAGGATCTTGGGACCAATGTCAAATCTTTTCAGTCTCCTGAGGTGGAAAAGGCATTGTCGAGCCCTCTTCACGACTGTCTTGGTGTGTTTGGACCATGATAGTTTGTTGGTGATGTGGACACCAAGGAACTTGAAACTCTCGACCCGCTCCACTACAGCCCCGTCGAAGTGAATGGGGCGTGTTCCCAGTCCCTGTCCTTGAAAATCCTCCACACAGCATGATGCTGCCACCACCATGCTTCACCGTAGGGATGGTGCCAGGTTTCCTCCAAACGTGATCTCATCCCAGGTAAGAGGGGGAGTGGCAGCAGCAGCAGGTTCTCCCCATGTGAGCTGAGTCCAGTGGACCAGTCCTGTATCCCCCCTCCCAGACAGCGACAGTGGTCTGAACCATGGCTAGCTATCCACAATCTGGCTTGACTAATCAAGGTCTACCAAGAGGGAAGGAGGGAGAGGAAGGTAGAGGAACAGAAAGAGGGAGGAGAGGAAGGAGGAAAGGGAGAAAAGGGTTCTCTCCATCACAACTGTAAGAAGGAAAGGAGGGAGAAGGCCGAGCAAGAGGAAGAGGAAGAGGTGGAAGATGACAAGGAGAGTTGATCTGTCCATCACTACCATAAGGAGATCTCGTCTGGGGGCTATTGTTCTCTCCTCTTTCCCACAGAGGAGCACCTTTCGCAGGCAGCCCAGAGCAGACTCTCCCCTGAGAGAAGGCTAGCCCCTGGAGGTTTCACCTTGGATTTATACAGAGAGCCCCCCAGTACTCAAACTGCTTTACATTGTAGAGGGGGATCTAATCTCATTGGAGGCGACCCAATGACCCAGAAATGCTCCGTGGACAAACTTCCTCCCTGCTCCCCGTCTCGCTGGCAGGGGGCTCGTATGATCACCCTCCCCTCCTTGACTCCAGCTCCACCCCTTCTTCACCTGCCCCCCTTATCATGTTATGAGTCTCACCGACAGGTCCCGCCCCCTGGCCTACCTGTTGCAGGTGTAAGTATGGTGTGTCGGACACAGCTGCCCTCCCCCTCCTCCCACCCCTCCCCCTCCTCCCTTCTTTCTCCCACTCCCCCCATCTCTCACGCTCTCTCCTCCTCCCCCTCTCTTCCCTTTAAAGCAATACTTAGACCAGGCTTTCTGCCTCCTCTACCCCTCTCCACCTCCTCTTCCATTCCTACTATATTTTTCTCCACCTCCTCCTCCTCCTCCTCCTCCTCCTCCTTTGTTCCCCCTCTCCCGCCCTCCAGTGAGAGAGGCAGGAGGTCACCTCGCCGTCACTCTATCCAGCTGGAGCCGCTGAGAGTGCGAGGAGGAGAGGAGGAGGCATAGAGGAAGAACAGAGGAGACAAGAGGGAAAGGAGGAGAGGAGGAGAGGGAGTGAGACACTATGTTAGCTGTTGTGGTGTGATATGTGTAGTTACTTGTAATAACCACTAGAGCAAGCTGGACACTCATTTGGTGATTGCTGACCTCAATGTGTGCATCAACAGTCTAAAGCAGTCATCTCCAATCCAAAGAATTAGTTGGAATAATTTGTTTATTAGACATTTCCTATTTATACTGTATGGATAATAAAACCCATCCTTTATTCACTTGTGTTTTAGCTTTTTCCCCACACCCACACTGAAAGTTGTTACTGTTACTTTAGTCTGTCTTGCTTTATGATAGTCACATGCCTCTACCTTTACAAGAAGTCTGTCAGTGTTCTTCATGAGGGCATTAAAGCTAATGTTAATTTGACTGTGTACTTCAAGAACATACATGTATTTTCCAAGACAGACCTGTTACTGGCTGTGTCTGAATATCCATTCTAGCGTAATACTTACTTAAACTGCATACTAATTTCACCTTTGATCTAGTATAATTCACTCTTATTTTCTGACTCACTTGTTTGGCAACAGCTGATAGTCAGATAAATTGACGCGCTGTACCGAAATGAACGAATGACGGGAGTCAATGCAATCGCGCATTAGTTGACGCATTCTGAGTACTATTGCCGCGTTCACGTGCTAGTCGGAACTTGGAAACCCGGACATTTCAGACTTGCTTACTGGTTGTAGTTATACACTTGCCGCATTCAACGAATCAACAAGTCGGACATTTCAGAGTTTCCTAGGTCCGACTAGCATGTCAACGCGGCATAGTTTCTAAATTTCACATACTAAAAAATTAAAAGTTTTTATATACTATTTAGTACTCTAATATGGGTATTCGGACACTGCCTCTTTGTCTCTCACACACTGAGCACGAGCACAGTCATTATGGCCACAGCTTCCTCTGACCTGGCAGACCACCTGTGCTGTTCCATCTGCACAGACATCTACACTGAGCCTGTGTCTCTAAGCTATCAGCACACCTTCTGCAAGAGATGCCTCCAAGACAGCCTGAATGCTGGACACCAACTCTGTCAAGAGGGCAGGGCTCTGGTCAGAGACAGAATCTTCCAGATCAACAGACTGATCAGGAACGTGGCCTACCAGCTGAAACTGGAGGAAGATGCAGAAAGAGAGAGCTACAGCCGAGAGAGGAAACAGTAGAGAGATGAATGTCGTGAACATGGAGAGGCTCTGAAGCTGTTCTGTGAGACGGACAGTAAGCTGATCTCTATGATCTGCAGAGATGGGTGAGACAACAGAGGACACACATTCAAACCTATAAGAGAAGCACATGAGGATCTGAAAAAAAGAGGTAGCCTCAGATTTATGCTACTTCAAGAAGGACATTAGTGTGCTCGAATACTCAAATGATGAGCAGCAAAGAGAAATGTCTCAAGCAAAAGAGACGTCACATCATCTCAAAGTCCAGATCAGGTTGCTTGGTTGACAAGGAGATAGTACTTGCCAGGCTGGAGGAACAGCTAAAGGAGAAGAGAGTTAAAACAGCCTCTCTTCAGTCTGAGCTGGACCTCACTGAGCCCAGAGACTTCCTGCTCTAGTGGATGGAGAGGGGCTGCACTGAGATGAGGGAGAGGAGGAAGGAGGAGGAGTGGGTGGAGAGGAATATGATAGAGAGGAATATGATAGAGGGATTAGGATAGAGGGGAATATGATAGAGGGAATATATTAAGAGGAACGTGACAGAGAGGATTTGTTTCAATAGATCACTTTAAGACTTAAAATCTCTTAGGCTGACAGTCCCCGAAATTGGGCGCTAGAATATCTTTTAAAAATATGTAAATGTTTACATGACTTTATTGATTGATTTCCCACCGTTTTATATTTCAGAAGACATCCATCCAGACCTTCCTAGAACCACGTAAACGTCCTCTGTCGAATAAACTTGTATTTGCCTCCCTCTGGTGGTCGGCTAAATCATTACATCCATTTATATCACTTCACTGCAACGCTACATCAAAGGGGCGTCCCAGGAAAAACATTTATCCAGCTTGACTGCTTCACGGCACAGACATGGCAAAGCAATCACTGAATTTGTCTCGAGCAGACAGAGCTAAATACATAACTTTCATAGCTCTACGATAAAGAATGCGACCTAAACACTTCCTTAAACCTAAAATAAGTCAAGAAGTAATTTTGTGTGGAAGTTAAACATTTGTTCAGAACGGCAAAATCGAGACCTTTACATAGCCCTTCTCCCCTTGTCTATAGGAGAGATGCACACTGGTTAAATGGCCCAAATGTTAATTTAGACATTCACAAATTTAACAGATTTTGACTACCACTAATGTCATGAAATGTTTGGCAAAGTGGTAAAGAAGGTTGTACTATACTTTTCTTGTGTACTAGATCAAAAGGTTTGAAAAGTGTTTTTTTCTCAGACATAAATGAACAATTCCAGGTGAAAGATAAAGGTCATAGCTTCCTTGGGGGAGGGACACCACTACATTAATAACATATTGCCCTCTTGCTAGATTGATGACTATAGCCCTAGTGAAACAGTGCAAAATGGTTGTCAGCTCAACTGGTTAAATACAAGACAGGCCCTCCTGTAGCTCAGTTGGTAGAGCATGGCGCTTGCAACGCCAGGGTTGTGGGTTCGTTTCCCACGGGGGCCCACTAACACTAAGTCGCTTTGGATAAGAGCGTCTGCTAAAATGTAATGTAAATGTAAGACCTTTTCATTGTGAAATATATGTGTTCAAGTCTAATAATTTTTCTCTATACATTTTCTGCTCTGTATGTAATTTTATCTATTTAAGCTGTTTGGATTGTTCATTGATATAACACTGGGCACAATTGAAAAAGAGACACTGGTCTCAATTGGGATTCCCTGTATAAATAAAGAGGAATATGATAGAGGGAATATGATAGCGAGTATTATGATGGAGTGGAGTATGATGGAGAGGAATATAATAGAGGGAATATAATAGAGGGAATATGATAGAGGGAATATGATAGAGGAATATGATGGAGGGGAATATTATAGAGAATGAATGGAGGAATATGTGACGCTCTTGAGCAACAATGGTTCTCTGTTTGGTTATATCAACTGGAAAAACATGGATAAGAAAATGTTCAAACATATTTTTAAACAATGGGAGCTGTTGGCAGGTCTACAAATACTGTTCTATAGTCAGCTGATATTGATTTCCTTATTTAATAATTTATTAAACTAAAATGGTAAACATCAATGACACCTACTCTTCAATTACATTTTTTAGTCCTATATAATTACACATCCAGCAAATGTTATTCCTCTATGAGCATGGGTACGTAAAGATACCGTAAGGATCACTCGACTGCAACATCTCTGGTTGATTTAATCGATCAATGGCTCAGGTCACTTGACCAAGATAAACTTGTGGATGAGCTGCTTCTTGATTTTAGTGCTGCATTTGACCTTGTTGATCATATGGCTAATAACTGAGGCCATTGAAGTGAGATGTTTTCTTGAACCCTCATTTCTTTTTTGGAACTTTGTTACTGAGGTGACATAGACTATGGAAGACTTGTTTTACTGTAGTAAGGTAGCCTATGTATTTCATTGATGATGATGATGATGAATATTGACATTAGTGGTAGGCTGAGATCGAACAAACAACCTAAGTAAGCCTGGCTGCTATTTATGATATCTAAAACATATTGACTTTTAATTAGGCAAAACACATGTCGTTTGAATGATCAACCATTTGATATGAGTTACAGCATTATATTTTAATAAAAAATTAGGTTATATGGATTCATTGTATATATTAGGTATGACTGTGCTGCATAGGTACAAAAAATCTAAAATAAATAAACGAAATTGTGCCAGCATTTGATTACACATGAAAGCTGTGTGGGTAACAATGGCAATGGGGACTCCATTGTGACATCACAAGATTCCGATTCTGGAAGGTTACCTGTTGAACAGACAAACTGAACAGTGCAAAGAGACTGATTCAACTAACCACTGACAGATTATTAATGTCCTATTTCATTAGTGAGAGAACACACTGCTTACTTCAGAGGTAGGTTGTAATATAACTTATTGTGAATGTGTTTCAGTAGTATAACTTATTTTCAAATTACTTGTGTATGAATGTGACATTTTAAGTAGACCTAACATGACTAGTGAAACTGTTGAAGAGAGATAGTTTGCTTGAGTCCTCTTTTTGTGAGAAAATGCTTCATCCTGACAACTGAGATGTCATGTTACAATTGTAGTGAGCCAGCCTAATGGCTAATGCATTCTATTGATGACAGAAAAAAAAAAACTCTCTCTGTGTTAATCACCAACATATGTTGTAATCAATTATCTCAATAAATATGTACCAAAAGAGTAGGTTGTGTAAAAAAACAAGTATGCCTACCTAATTTGTAGCTGATTCATTTCTAATAAGAATAATATGTTCTTAATTGAATGGACATCCATTTCAAATGGTTGAATTGATAGACCTCTTTCAATTGAGGTGCACTCTAAATTGAGGTGCACTCAGGGGCACTCAAAGAGAAGACTGGCGTTTTTACCTCCTTGGTTTTTAAAATAGTTGAAACTGTACAAGTTAGGTCCTGCATGGATATAGAGTCATTTTCTACCCAAAACACAGTGTTTTCAATGATATGATGGAAGTGATTAGTGTGGTTTGTGAGAACCAGGCCCAATATGGAGTAGAGCTACATGAGGGGTTGAATAAGGCTCAATAGTAAGGTACAGAAAGAGCCTGAAGTTTGCTTTTTAAAGTCTGTGTTGTGCTTTTTCATCTCCAATGGCAACGCCTTGCATCACAATGATGATGTCATAAAGGATGTTGTTCACATAATGATAAGAACAGCCAAAATCGATTAATTTGAACTTGGTCGTTTTTCCAGTAGCCAACTTTTTACTAGTAATTCAGATAGGCCTATTGCGTAAACATATCTGGATCAGGATTCTCACTTGCTTAATTGTAAGTAGCTGGGAAGAAAACGTGTGCACATTGTAAAGAGATGCATTATTATTTGGTTAGCAACACCCACTTACTACAACGTTATGTATTTTCCAGAGTTATTGTTAGCTAAGAGGAAGACATGGAGGGTTCAACGCTGACACAGAGGAGGGGTGGAGCAGGGATGGAGCTGGGAGCCAGGTTGGCTCTGGTTTTGCGGATCCGGAAGGATCAGGAGAAGAAGATGAAGAGGATTTGGTTCAAGACGAGGAAAATTCCAAGACTGATTGAGGAGGTAACAAGACCAACTTTGACAAAGTCGACTAGAGTTCTATTGAACAATATTAATTAAAGCATATATAAGTTATTGTAAGGGCTAAATGTTCCATATGCCATGGAATGTAAGCTAACAATGTTTTGTCCTTCTTTCTTTTTGTATTAGGCTACACCATGGCAATGCTTATAACTGTTCTTGTCTAAATGTGTTGTATCATGTCTGTCTGTTTCAGTGTATTTATGTCCTCAGTTCTTATGGTTGTCTTGTCATAAAAAATAAACAACCGTTCTATCATAGACGCTCATATCAGGATTATGTGGTTGTCTCACTAGCTACCTTAAGTTGAATGCACTAACTAACTATAAGTCGTTCTGGATAAAAGCGTCTGATAAATGGCTAAAATGTCAAATGTTATGCTGGGTGTGGGGCATGTATTTTTACACTTAGCTGGCCCATTGGCTAGGGGACCCAGGGTTTGGACAGACTGGTGCAGAGCATCTGAGAGGACACTCGATATATATATATATATATATATATATATATATATATATATATATATATATATATATATATATATATATATATATATATATATGTGGTGTATAAGTAAATAGTGCTGACTCATACAGTATGTATGTATGTACTGAATGTGATCACTTTCATCATGTCTGTTTCTTTTCTCACGCAGAATGTGAGAGATGTGAGCAACTGTCCTCTCACTGAAATTATGGCTCCCTGTATTGACTCCCTCCCACCACTGGCTTTCACCAATCAGAGGCCTATACCAACCATGTTGCATCCCCCCTCTCCATTGGCCATACGCGCTCAGGATGCACAGCGGTTCATTGTATTTTCATACTTTGTCCCTGAAACCTGCCAGTCTGCTGAATGCCCAGTTGCCACAGAGGCCACTGCAGATGTATCTACAGGTAAACGAGAGGACCTATGGACAGATACACATCTTTCCTCAATTCTGCATCGATACCTGCCACACTTCTTTGACGAAGACTCCATGCAGCCACATCAGGCAGTAGAGGGCACCACTGAGGTCTCAGTTGCTCCAGTGGCAATATCTAATGTCGAGGAAGAGGACAGATTCTATCCTTACTCCCTCCCACCCCTGGCTCAGCGGTTCATTGGCAATTCATTCAATTTCCTCGAAACCTCCCAGCCTGCTGTTTCAGCCACAGAGTGCCCAGTTGCCACAGAGGCCACTGCTACCACAGCCACTGTCAAGGGAGAGAATCGATGGGCAGCTAGAAGTCTTCCTTCAGTGCTGCCTCCATGCCTGCCAACAGTCTTTGACGATGACTTCATGCCACCAGAGCAGACAGTAGAGGATACCTATGAGGTCTCATTTGCTACAGAGACCACTGCAGGTACAGCTACTGTTGATTTTGGTGTACAGATCAGCAGCTAAATGCCCTGTCCCAATGCTGCCTCCAAGTCTGCCACTTGTCTTTGAAGTTGACTACAAACTGCCAGGGGAGGCAGTAGAGGGCACCACCAAGTGTCCAGTTATCAGTGAAACAAACAATGATGTGTCCACTCACCTCAAAGAGGACATGACAGCTGATCAAAGCCCTCCTGACCCTGCAGCACTGCCTCCAAGCTCGCCATGTATCCGAGACTCTAACCACAAACAGACGAAGGAGACAAAAGAGGATGCCACCGAGTTACCTCTTGAGAGGGTTTAAAGCGTGAGGCGGACCGTGCCCATTCCAAGAGCTCCAATGGGACGGTTTCATCAGAGAGAGCAGAGACCATCCTGGGAAGAGTGGGCTTTATGGCCATGAACCTCAAGCAGAAAGTCACGTTTTTAAAGATGGAGGAAAAAGAGAAAAATAAGAAACTGAATAAGAAGTTGAACGGTGACGAGAAAAAGAGAAAGGAGATGAAGGCGAGAGAGAAAGAGCAAAAGAAAGCCATGAAGGCTGAGAAAAAGAGGGACAAGTTAGAACAGAAAAAGAGAGAGAAGGAAAGAAAAGAGAAGGAAAAGGCAGAGAAAAAGTGGTTAGAGGGGCTGATTAAGATACACAATGCCATGATGAAAGACAGGATTAAGAAAGAGAAGAAGTGGTCTGAGGAGCTGAAAAAGAGAGAGAAAGCTCAAGCTGAGCTCCTGGAGATGGAGCGAAAGATTCAAAAAAAGGAGGAGAAGAAGAGAGAAAAGAGGAGGAAAGAGGAGAGGAAGAGACTGGAGAAGAGGAAAAAGAGGGAGCCAGCTGGAGGATGAACTGAGAGGGTGATAGAAGAGCAGGGAAGGGATGAAAGCTTGAAGATGGATGAGTAGACTGGGTAAGAAAGAGTGAGAAGGGAGATACTGTATTTTTGCATGCAATGAAAAACAAAGAATAAAAAAATTAATGTTTACTCTGTTTGTTTTTTGTCAAGGCATACCGTACAAAACATTATAAACACAAAATGTTTACTTTTCGCAAATTTGGGGAGTGTTACACAGTTTAAATGTTGAATCCTAAATCGACACTAAGTACTCCTACATGTTGGAAGGATTGGATAGGTGTACATATACATTAGGTGTAATATGGCAAACAAAGCCTATCAGAGGGAAAGGTAGAGCCATTACCAGTGTTTATACCTATGGGATAGGTAGAGAAAATTCTAAAACAAATCTCACAAGCTCTCATCCATAGTCAAATGAACTACTGTTGTCTGGAGTAATGCAGGTTCTAATGACCTAAAGAGACTGCAAATAGCACAAAATAAGGCAGCAAGAAAGGTTCTGCAATGTGGTTATGAGATGTTCTCCATAGAATTACATAATGTACTCGAATGGCCGACTGTCAAGGAAATGATAAAAAAAACACACAAAAAAACATTTTTCATGAAATGTACTGAAAGACCAACCGCTATATGTGATTAACTGGATATGGTCAAAGACGACTCGTGAAGGCAATAGGAATCTGGATCTGTTTCTGTGTCCTTGCTTTTGTTATTTTGTTATTTTTTTAATGTTTTGTTTTTACATTTCGTAACATGTAATAATTACAAAAACATTTCATTTAAATTTCAATTTAGTAACATACTGTATCATTCAAATAAATATTATTATTTGTCTAATCATATTTTTTGCCTTAGAAGCTTAATATTTTGTAATACTGTATAATGTATGACTGACATGAGGGTTATCAAAGGGAGAGAGATAAGGGTAACAATGAAGACTTCTTCCATCACAGTTTCTAAGTGATGAGTGGAAGTGTACATTGCCTTCCTGAATTATTGGCACCAGAAGGAAATGTGAACAAAAAAGGCTGTGAAAACATGTCATTGTGGTCTATCAGCTTGATCTTACACTCAAAATATCATATTTATTTATGTATTTTATTTCACCTTTATTTAACCAGGTAAGCCAGTTGAGAACAAGTTCTCATTTACAACTGCGACCTGGCCAAGATAAAGCAAAGTAGTGCGATAAAAACAACAACACAGAGTTATTTATGGGGTAAAAAAAAAACATAGTCAAAAAAAATACAACAGAAAATATATATACAGTGTGTGCAAATGTAGCAAGTTATGGAGGTAAGGCAATAAATAGGCTATAGTGCAAAAATAATTACAATTAGTATTAACACTGGAATGCATGGGCAAGTTGCAGCGGAGGGTGCAGAGTTGGTGGCCGGGGTAGTGGTAGCCAGGTGGAAAGCATGGCCAGCCGTAGCAAAATGCTTGTTGAAATTCTCGATTAATGTATGATGAATGAGATCTATATCTATCCAGGATACCTGGGCCAGGTCAATTAGGAAGGCCTGCTCGCTAAAGTGGTTTAGGGAGCGTTTGACAGTGATGAGGGGTGGTCGTTTGACCGCGGACCCGTTACGGACGCAGGCAATAAGGCAGTGATCGCTGAGATCCTGGTTGAAGACAGCGGAGGTGTATTTAGAGGTTAAGTTAGTCAGGATGATATCTATGAGGGTACCCATGTTTACGGATTTAGGGTTGTACCTGGTAGGTTCGTTGATAATTTGTGTGAGATTGAGGGCATCTAGTTTGGATTGTAGGATGGCCGGGGTGTTAAGCATATCCCAATTTAGGTCACCAAGCAGTACGAACTCTGAGGATAAATGGGGGGCAATCAATTCACATATGGTGTCCAGGGCACAGCTGGGGGCTGAGGGGGGTCTGTAGCAAGCGGCAACAGTGAGAGACTTATTTCTGGAAATGTGGATTTTTAGAAGTAGAAGCTCAAACTGTTTGGGCACAGACCTGGATAGTATGATAGAGATCTGCAGTACATTGCAACTCCACCCCCTTTGGCAGTTCTATCTAGACGGAAAATGTTATAGTTGGGGATGGAAATTTCAGAATTTTTGGTGGCCTTCCTAAGCCAGGATTCAGACACTGCTAGAACATCAGGGTTGGCTGGCGGAGTGTGCTAACGCAGTGAATAACTCAAACTTAGGAAGGAGGCTTCGGATATTAACGTGCAAGAATCCAAGGCTTTTACGATTACAGAAGTCAACAAATGATAACGCCCGGGGAGTAGGATTGATACTGAGGGCTGCAGGGCCTGGGTTAGCCTCTACATCACCAGAGGAACAGAGGAGGACTAGAATAAGGATACGGCTAAAGGCTTAAGAACTGTTCTTCTAGTGCGTTGGGTACATAGAATAAAGGGGGCAGATTTCTGGGCGTTGTAGAAAAATTTCAGGGCATTATGTACAGACAAGGATATGGAAGGATATGAGTAAAGTGGAGGTAAACCTAGGCGTTGGGTAACAATGAAAGAGATAGCATCACTGGAGGCACCAATTGAGTCGGTCTCAGCGTGTATGGGGTGTGGGACAAAGGAGCTATCTAAGGCAGTTTTAGCTGGGCTGGGGGATCTACAGTGAAATAGTACAATTAGAAATAACCGAAACAACAATAAGCTAACCATATTGACAAGGGAGAGAGGCGTAGAGCAATCACAGGTGTAATTTGAGAGAGCTAAGACAACAGCTGGTAATGACGACACAGTTTGGGCTGAGGCTAAACATAAACAGGATGCGGTACCGTAAAAAGGAACAGTCCAGCAGGCATCAGCTGTATAGCTGAGTTATCATAAGGTCCGGTGAACAGCAATAGGATTGTTCGGGGGCTGCTAAAGCACTATCGCGCAAGAGGCCACGGCTAGCGTGTCGGGGCTAGCAGATGGAATCTTCGTGGTCGATCTTCGAGCCTGTTGTAACCACATCAGACGATTTCGTCAGCAGACCAGTCGTGTAGGATCGGCGGGGCTCCGTGTCAACACTAGGTGGTCCCGTCCGGTTGACAGAGAGGTAGATAACCGGGAGATGGGCCTAGCTCAGGATGATTAACCAAACCACAACGTCCATTTTGTTGCAACTAGCTGGTAGCGATGAATCCAGATTTAAAGGTCCAGTGATTCCGGCAGAAAAACTGATATGTTCTGGGTCGATAACGCGCTGTGCAGACAGTGCAGACTGGCCAAATAATAGTCCAGGCAAAAGCTGGCTGGTAGGTGGTGCAGGCCACGGACAATGGTGAAAAACCGATAACGGTAGCTGATAGCAAGTAGCTAGTTAGCTGGCTACTTCCTTCCAGTAGACCGAGAGATAGATAGCTGGGATATGGGCCTGGCTCTAGGCTAGCTCGAGGCTAATTGGTGCTTGCATCGGGGGCAGTGGTGATTAGCCAAACAGCAACATCCATTCGGTTGCATATTTAGTAGAAGGATGAAAAGTCTGATAGGGAAATATGTACGAAAAATACAACAACAAAAAAACAGGGTATTTACAGGCTATTTACAGACACACAACAAAAACAGGACTTTACTACTACGCCATCTTGGATTCCCTTTAATTGAGTAAAAAAAATTCAAATAGAAAAATAATCGTCATCAAGAAATCATTATGTTATTCAAAAACATGTGTGTCACAATAATTGGCTGCCCTATAAATTATTTTGAACAAAACCTAATTGAGTGCATTTGTAAAGTATTCAGACCCCTTGACTTTTTCCACACTTTGTCTTATTCTAAAATTGATTAAATTGTTTTTTTCCTCATCAATCTACACACAATACCCCATAATGACAAAGTGAGAACAGGTTTTTAGACTTTTTTATAAATGTATTAAAAATAACAAATGGAAATATTACATTTACATAAGTATTCAGACCCTTTACTCAGTCCTTTGTTGAAGCACCTTTGGCAGCAATTACAGCCTTGTGTCTTCTTGGGTATGACGCTACATGCTTGGCAACATGTATTTGAGGAGTTTCTCCCATTCTTCTCTGCAGATCCTCTCAAGCTCTGTCAGGTTGGATAGGGCGTGTCACAGCTATTTTCAGGTCTCTCCAGAGATGTTAGATCGATTTCAAGTCCGGTTTCTGGCTGGGCCACTCAAGGACATTCAGAGACTTGTCCCGAAGCCACTCCTGCATTGTCTTGGCTGTGTGCTTAGGGTCGTTGTCCTGTTGGAAGGTGAACCTTAGCCCCAGTCTGAGGTCCTGAGCGCTCTGGAGCAGGTTTTCATCAAGAATTTCTCTGTACATTGCTCTGTTCATCTTTCCCTTGATCCTGACTAGTCTCCAAATCAAATCAAATCAAATTGTATTTGTCATGTGCCGAATACAACAGGTGTAGACCTTACCGTGAAATGCTTACTTACAAGCCCTTAACCAACAATGCAGTTCAAGAAATAGAGTTAAAAAAATATTTACTAAATACACTAAAGTTAAAAATAAAATAAAAAGTAACACAATAAAATAATAATGAGGCTATATACAAGGGGTACCGGTACCGAGTCAATGTGTGGGGTTACAGGTTAGTTGAGGTAATTTGTACATTTAGGTAGGGGTAAAGTAACTATGCATAGATAATAAACATCGAGTAGCAGCAGTGTAAAAACAAAGGGGGGAGGTGTCAATGTAAATAGTCTGGGTGGCCATTTGATTAATTGTTCAGCAGTCTTATGGCTTGGGGGTAGAAGCTGTTAAGGAGCCTTTTGGACCTAGACTTGGCACTCTGGTACCGCTTGCTGTGCGGTAGCAGAGAGAACAGTCTATGACTTGGGTGACTGGAGTCTTTGACAATTTGTTGGGCCTCCATCTGACACCGCCTAGTATATAGGTCCTGGATGGCAGGAAGTTTGGCCCCAGTGATGTACTGGGCCGTAACCACTACCCTCTGTAGCGCCTTACGGTCGGATGCCGAGCAGTTGCCATACCAGGCGGTGATGCAACCGGTCAGGATGCTCTCGATGGTGCAGCTTTAGAACTTTTTGAGGATCTTGGGACCAATGTCAAATCTTTTCAGTCTCCTGAGCTGGAAAAGGCGTTGTCGTGCCCTCTTCACGACTGTCTTGGTGTGTTTGGACCATGATAGTTTGTTGGTGATGTGGACACCAAGGAACTTCAAACTCTCAACCCGCTCCACTACAGCCCCGTCGATGTGAATGGGGCGTGTTCCCAGTCCCTGTCCCTGAAAATCCTCCCCACAGCATGATGCTGCCACCACCATGCTTCACTGTAGGGATGGTGCCAGGTTTCCTCCAAACGTGATCTCATCCCAGGTAAGAGGGGGAGTGGCAGCAGCAGGTTCTCCCCATGTGAGCTGAGTCCAGTGGACCAGTCCTGTATCCCCGCTCCCAGACAGCGACAGTGGTCTGAACCATGGCAAACTATCCACAATCTAGCTCGACTAAACAAGGTTTACCAAGAGGGAAGGAGGGAGAGGTAGGTAGAGGAAGAGAAAGCGGGAGGAGAGGAAGGAGGAAAGGGAGAAAAGGGTTCTCTCCATCACAACTGTAAGAAGGAAAGGAGGGAGAAGGCCGAGGAAGAGGTGGAAGATGACAAGGAGAGTTGATCTGTCCATCACTACCATAAGGAGATCTCTTCTGGGGGCTCTTGTTCTCTCCTCTTTCCCACAGAGGAGCACCTTTCACAGGCAGCCCAGAGCAGACTATCCCCTGAGAGAAGGCTATTCCCTGGAGGTTTTACCTTGGATTTATACAGAGAACCCCCCAGTACTCAAATTGCTTTACATTGTAGAGGGGGATCTAATCTCATTGGAGGCGACCCAATGACCCAGAAATGCTCCGTGGACAGACTTACTCCCTGCTCCCCGTCTCGCTGGCAGGGGGCTCGTAGGAACACCCTCCCCTCCTTGACTCCAGCTCCACCCCTTCTTCACCTGCCCCCCTTATCATGTTATTAGTCTCACCTACAGGTCCCGCCCCCTGGCCTACCTGTTGCAGGTGTAAGTATGGTGTGTCGGACACAGCTGCCCTCCCCCTCCTCCCCCTCCTCCCCTCTTTCTCCCACTCCCCCCCATCTCTCGCGCTCTCTCCTCCTCCCCCTCTCTTCCCTTTAAAGCAATACTTAGACCAGGCTTTCTGCCTCCTCTACCCCTCTCCACCTCCTCTTCCATTCCTACTCTCTTTCTCTACACCTCCTCCTCCTCCTCCTTTGTTCCCCCTCTCCCGCCCTCCAGTGAGAGAGGCAGGAGGTCACCTCGCCGTCACTCTATCCAGCTGGAGCCGCTGAGAGGGCGAGGAGGAGAGGAGGAGGAATAGAGGAAGAACAGAGGAGACAAGGGGGAGAGGAGGAGAGGAGGAGAGGGAGTGAGACACTATGTTAGCTGTTGTGGTGTGATATGTGTAGTTACTTGTAATAACCACTAGAGCAAGCTGGACACTTATTTGGTGCTTTCTGACCTCAATGTGTGCATCAACAGTCTAAAGCAGTCATCTCCAATCCAAAGAATTAGTTGGAATAATTTGTTCATTAGACATTTCCTATTTATACTGTATGGATAATAAAACCCATCCTTTATTCACTTGTATTTTAGCTTTTTCCATACACCCACACTGAAAGTTGTCACTGACACTGAACTTTAGTCTGTCTTGCTTTATGATAGTCACATGCCTCTACCTTTACAAGAAGTCTGTCAGTATTCTTCATGAGGGCTTTAAAGCTAATGTTAATTTGACTGCGTACTTCAAGAACATACATGTATTTTCCAAGACAGACCTGTCACTAGCTGTGTCTGAATATCCATTCTAGCGTAATACTTACTTAAACTGCATACTAATTTCGCCTTTGATCTAGTATAATTCACTCTTATTTTCTGACTCACTTGTTTGGCAACAGCTGATAGTCAGATAAATTGACGCGCTGTACCGAAATGAACGAATGACGGGAGTCAATGCAATCGCGCATTAGATGACGCATTCTTAGTACTATTGCAGCATTCAAGTGCTAGTCGGAACTTGGAAACCCGGACATTTCAGACTTGCTTACTGGTTGTAGTTATACACGTGCCGCATTCAACGAATCAACAAGTCGGACATTTCAGAGTTTCCTAGGTCCGACTAGCATGTGAACGCTGCATAATTTCAAAATTTCACATACTAAAAAACTTAATGTTTTTATATACTATTTAGTACTCTAATATGGGTATTCGGACACTGCCTCTTTGTCTCTCACACACTGAGCACGAGCACAGTCATTATGGCCACAGCTTCCTCTGACCTGGCAGACCACCAGTGCTGTTCCATCTGCACAGACATCTACACTGAGCCTGTGTCTCTAAGCTATCAGCACACCTTCTGCAAGAGATGCCTCCAAGACAGCCTGAATGCTGGACACCAACTCTGTCAAGTGGGCAGGGCTCTTGGTCAGAGACAGAATCTTCCAGATCAACAGACTGATCAGGAACGTGGCCTACCAGCTGAAACTGGAGGAAGATGCTAAAAGACAGAGAGCTACAGCCGAGAGAGGAAACAGTAGAGAGATGAATGTCGTGAACATGGAGAGGCTCTGAAGCTGTTCTGTGAGACGGACAGTAAGCTGATCTCTGTGATCTGCAGAGATGGGTGAGACGACAGAGGACACACATTCAAACCTATAAGAGAAGCACATGAGGATCTGAAAAAAGAGGTAGCCTCAGATTTATGCTACTTCAAGAAGGACATTAGTGTGCTGGAATACTCAAGAGATGAGCAGCAAAGAGAAATGTCTCAAGCAAAAGAGACGTCAGATCATCTCAAAGTCCAGATCAGGTTGCTTGGTTGACAAGGAGATAGTACTTGCCAGGCTGATCTCGCCATCACGGTTGACAACTCCGTTGTGTCCTCCTCCCAGAGTGCGAAGAGCCTTGGCGTGACCCTGGACAACACCCTGTCGTTCTCCGCTAACATCAAGGCGGTGACCCGATCCTGCAGGTTCATGCTCTACAACATTCGGAGAGTACGACCCTGCCTTACACAGGAAGCGGCACAGGTCCTAATCCAGGCACTTGTCATCTCCCGTCTGGATTACTGCAACTCGCTGTTGGCCGGGCTCCCTGCCTGTGCCATTAAACCCCTACAACTCATCCAGAATGCCGCAGCCCGTCTGGTGTTCAACCTTCCCAAGTTCTCTCAAATCACCCCGCTCCTCCGCACACTCCAATGGCTTCCAGTTGAAGCTCGCATCTGTTACAAGACCATGGTGCTTGCCTATGGAGCTGTGAGGGGAACGGCACCTCTGTACGTTCAGGCTCTGATCAGTCCCTACACCCAAACGAGAGAATTGCGTTCATCCACCTCTGGCCTGCTGGCTCCCCTTCCTCTGCGGAGTGTAAAGTGTAAAATTTGTAAAGTGGTTAACCCACTGGCTATAGGGTGAATGCACAAATGTGTAAGTCGCTCTGGATAAGAGCGTCTGCTAATTGAAGTAAATGTAAATGTAAATGTAAACAGTTAAAGGAGAAGAGAGTTAAAACGGCCTCTCTTCAGTCTGAGCTGGACATCACTGAGCCCAGAGACTTCCTGCTCTAGTGGATGTAGAGGGGCTGCACTGAGATGAGGGAGAGGAGGGAGGAGGAGGAGTGGGTGGAGAGGAATATGATAGAGAGGAATATGATATAGGGATTAGAATAGAGGGGAATATGATAGAGGGAATGTATTGAGAGGAATGTGACAGAGAGGATTTGTTTCATTAGATCACTTTAAGACTTAAAACCTCTTAGGCTGACAGTCCCCGAAATCGGGCGCTAGAATTTCTTTAAAAAATATGTAAATGTTTACATGACTTATTTGATTGATTTCCCACCGTTTTATATTTCAGAAGACAACCATCCAGACCTTCCTAGAACCACGTAAACGTCCACTGTCGAATAAACTTGTATTTGCCTCCCTCTGGTGGTCGGCTGCATCATTACATCCATTTATATCACTTAACTCTAATGTTAAGTCA
This sequence comes from Coregonus lavaretus, assembly GCF_964263955.1. Classification (NCBI taxonomy): domain Eukaryota; kingdom Metazoa; phylum Chordata; class Actinopteri; order Salmoniformes; family Salmonidae; genus Coregonus; species Coregonus lavaretus. Next base: position 23,820 of record NW_028159476.1, read on the forward strand.
AAGGGGCGTTCCAGGAAAAAACATTTATCCAGCTTGACTGTTTCACGGCACAGACATGGAAAAGCAATCACTGAATTAGTCTCGAGCAGGCAGAGCTAAATACATAACTTTCATAGCTCTACTATAAAGAATGCGACCTACACACTTCCTTAAACCTAAAATAAGTCAAGAAGTAATTTTGTGTGGAAGTCAAACATTTGTTCAGAATGACAAAATCGAGACCTTTACATAGCCCTTCTCCCATTGTCTATAGGCGGGATGCACACTGGTTAAATGGCCCAAATGTTAATTTAGACATTCACACATTTTACAGATTTTGACTATCACTAATGTCATGAAATGTTTGTTAAAGTAGTAAAGAAGGTTGTATTATACCTTCCTTGTGTACAAGATCATATGGGTTGAAAAGTGTATTTTTCTCAGACATAAATGAACAATTACAGATGAAAGCTAAAGGTCATAGCTTCCTGGGGGGAGGGACACCACTACATTAATAAAATATTGCCGTCTTGCTAGATTGATGACTAAAGCCCTAGTGAAACAGTGCAAAATGGTTGTCAGCTCAACTGGTTAAATACAAGACCTGTTCATTGTGAAATATATGTGTTCAAGTCTAATAATTTGCTCTATATATTTTCTGCTCTGTATGTAATTTTATCTATTTAAGCTGTTTGGATTGTTCATTGATATAACACTGGGCACCGTTGAAAAAGAGACACTGGTCTCAATTGGGATTGATAGAGGGAATATGATAGAGGAATATGATGGAGTGGAATATTATAGAGAATGAATGGAGGAATGTGTGATGCTCTTGAGCAACAAAGGTTGTCTGTTTGGTTATATCAACTGGAAAGACATGGATAAGAAAATGTTCAAACATATTTTTAAACAATGGGCGCTGTTGGCAGGTCTACAAATACTGTTCTATAGTCAGCTGATATTGATTTCCTTATTTAATAATTTATTAAACTAAAATGCTAAACATCAATGACACCTACTCTTCAATTACATTTTTTGGGCCTATATAATTACACATCCAGCTAATTTTATCCCTCTATGAGCATGCGTACCGTAAAGATACCGTAAGGATCACTCGACTGCAACAGCTCTGGTTGATTTAATCGATCAATGGCTCAGGTCACTTGACCAAGATAAACTTGTGGATGAGCTGCTTCTTGATTTTAGTGCTGCATTTGACCTTGTTGATCATATGGCTAATAGCTGAGGCCATTGAAGAGAGATGTTTTCTTGAACCCTCATTTCTTTTTTGGAATTTTGTTACTGAGGTGACATAGACTATTGAAGACTTGTTTTACTGTAGTAAGGTAGCCTATGTATTTTATTGATGATGATGATGATGAAAAATATTGACATTAGTGGTAGGCTGAGATCGAACAAACAATCTAAGTAAGCCTGGCTGCTAGTTATGATATCTAAAACATATTAGGCAAAACACATGTCGTTTGAATGGTCAACCATTTTATATGAGTTACAGCATTTTATTTTTATAAAAAATTAGGTTATATGGATTCATTGTATATATTAGGTATGACTGTGCTGCAGAGGTACAAAAAATAAATAAATAAAATAAAATAAATTATGCCAGCATTTGATTACACATGAAAGCTGCTGTGGGTAACCATGGCAATGGGGACTCCATTGTGACATCACAAGATTCCGATTCTGGAAGGTTACCTGTTGCACAGACAAACTGAACAGTGCAAAGAGACTGATTCAACTAACCACTGACAGATTATTAATGTCCTATTTCATTAGTGAGAGAACACACTGCTTACTTCAGAGGTAGGTTGTAATATAACTTATTGTGAATGTGTTTCAGTAGTATAACTTATTTTCAAATTACTTGTGTATGAATGTGACATTTTAAGTAGACCTAACATGACTAGTGAAACTGTTGAAGAGAGATAGTTTGCTTGAGTCCTCTTTTTGTGAGAAAATGCTTCATCCTGACACCTGAGATGTCATGTTACAATTGTAGTGAGCCAGCCTAATGGCTAATGCATTCTATTGATGACAGAAAAAAAAAAACTCTCTCTGTGTTAATCACCAACATATGTTGTAATCAATTATCTCAATAAATATGTACCAAAAGAGTAGGTTGTGTAAAAAAACAAGTATGCCTACCTAATTTGTAGCTGATTAATTTCTAATAAGAATAATATGTTCTAAATTGAATGGACAACCATTTCAAATGGTTGAATTGATAGACCTCTTTAAATTGAGGTGCACTCAGGGGCACTCAAAGAGAAGACTGGCGTTTTTACCTCCTTGGTTTTTAAAATAGATGAAACTGTACAAGTTAGGTCCTGCATGGATATAGAGTCATTTTCTACCCAAAACACAGTGTTTTCAATGATATGATGGAAGTGATTAGTGTGGTTTGTGAGAACCAGGCCCAATATGGAGTAGAGCTACATGAGGGGTTGAATAAGGCTCAATAGTAAGGTACAGAAAGAGCCTGAAGTTTGCTTTTTAAAGTCTGTGTTGTGCTTTTTCATCTGCCATGGCAACGCCTTGCATCACAATGATGATGTCATAAAGGATATTGTTCACGAAATGATAAGAACAGCCAAAATCGATTCATTTGAACTTGGTCGCTTTTCCAGTAGCCAACTTTTTACTAGTAATTCAGATAGGCCTATTGCGTAAACAAATCTGGAGCAGGATTCTCACTTGCTTAATTGTAAGTAGCTGGGAAGAAAAAGTGTGCACATTGTAAAGAGATGCATTATTATTTGGTTAGCAACACCCACTTACTACAACGTTATGTATTTTCCAGAGTTATTGTTAGCTAAGAGGAAGACATGGAGGGTTCAACGCTGACACAGAGGAGGGGTAAGTGTCGGTTGGAGGAAAGGGCGATCCAGACAGACTACGTGATGGAGCTGGGAGCCAGGTTGGCTCTGGTTTTGCAGATCCAGAAGGATCAGGAGAAGAAGATGAAGAGGATTTGGTTCAAGACGAGGAAAATGCCAAGATTGATTGAGGAGGTAACAAGACCAACTTTGACAAAGTCGACTAGAGTTCTATTTAACAATATTAATTAAAGCAAATACAAGTTATTGTAAGGGCAAAATGTTCCATATCACATGGAATGTAAGCTATCAATGTTTTGTCCTTATTTCTTTTTGTATTAGGCTACACCATGGCAATGCTTATAACTGCTCTTGTCTAAATGTGTTGTATCATGTCTGTCTTTTTCAGTGTATTTATGTCCTCAGTTCTTATGGTTGTCTTGTCATAAAAAATAAACAACCGTTCTATCATAGACGCTCATATCAGGATAATGTGGTTGTCTCACCTAGCTACCTTAAGTTGAATGCACTAACTAACTATAAGTCGTTCTGGATAAAAGCGTCTGATAAATGGCTAAAATGTCAAATGTTATGCTGGCTGTGGGGCATGTATTTTTACACTTAGCTGGCCCATTGGCTAGGGGACCCAGGGTTGGGACAGACTGGTGCAGAGCATCTGAGAGGACACTATATATATATATATATACAGTGGGGGAAAAAAGTATTTAGTCAGCCACCAATAGTGCAAGTTCTCCCACTTACAAAGATGAGAGAGGCCTGTAATTTTCATCATATGTACACGTCAACTATGACAGACAAATTGAGGAAAAAAAATCCAGAAAATCACATTGTAGGATTCTTTATGAATTTATTTGCAAATTATGGTGGAAAATAAGTATTTGGTCACCTACAAACAAGCAAGATTTCTGGCTCTCACAGACCTGTAACTTCTTCTTTAAGAGGCTCCTCTGTCCTCCACTCGTTACCTGTATTAATGGCACCTGTTTGAACTTGTTATCAGTATAAAAGACACCTGTCCACAACCTCAAACAGTCACACTCCAAACTCCACTATGGCCAAGACCAAAGAGCTGTCAAAGGACACCAGAAACAGAATTGTAGACCTGCACCAGGCTGGGAAGACTGAATCTGCAATAGGTAAGCAGCTTGGTTTGAAGAAATCAACTGTGGGAGCAATTATTAGGAAATGGAAGACATACAAGACCACTGATAATCTCCCTCGATCTGGGGCTCCACTCAAGATCTCACCCCGTGGGGTCAAAATGATCACAAGAACGGTGAGCAAAAATCCCAGAACCACACGGGGGGACCTAGTGAATGACCTGCAGAGAGCTGGGACCAAAGTAACAAAGCCTACCATCAGTAACACACTACGCCGCCAGGGACTCAAATCCTGCAGTGCTAGACGTGTCCCCCAGCTTAAGCCAGTACATGTCCAGGCCCGTCTGAAGTTTGCTAGTGTGCATTTGGATGATCCAGAAAAGGATTGGGAGAATGTCATATGGTCAGATGAAACCAAAATAGAACTTTTTGGTAAAAACTCAACTCGTCGTGTTTGGAGGACAAAGAATGCTGAGTTGCATCCAAAGAGCACCATACCTACTGTGAAGCATGGGGGTGGAAACATCATGCTTTGGGGCTGTTTTTCTGCAAAGGGACCAGGACGACTGATCCGTGTAAAGGAAAGAATGAATGGGGCCATGTATCGTGAGATTTTGAGTGGAAACCTCCTTCCATCAGCAAGGGCATTGAAGATGAAACGTGGCTGGGTCTTTCAGCATGACAATGATCCCAAACACAATGCCCGTGCAACGAAGGAGTGGCTTCATAAGAAGCATTTCAAGGTCCTGGAGTGGCCTTGCCAGTCTCCAGATCTCAACCCCATAGAAAATGTTTGGAGGGAGTTGATAGTCTGTGTTGCCCAGCGACAGCCCCAAAACATCACTGCTCTAGAGGAGATCTGCATGGAGGAATGGGCCAAAATACCAGCAACAGTGTGTGAAAACCTTGTGAAGACTTACAGAAAACGTTTGACCTGTGTCATTGCCAACAAAGGGTATATAACAAAGTATTGAGAAACTTTTGTTATTGACCAATTACATATTTTCCACCATAATTTGCAAATAAATTCATTAAAAATCCTACAATGTGATTTTCTGGAGAAAAAAAATCCTCATTTTGTCTGTCAGTTGACGTGTACCTATGATGAAAATTACAGGCCTCTCTCATCTTTTTAAGTGGGATAACTTGCACAATTGGTGGCTGACTAAATACTTTTTTCCCCCACTGTATATATATATATATATATATATATATATATATATATATATATATATATATATATATATATATATATATATATATATATGTGATGTATAACTAAATAGTGCTGACTAATACACTATGTATGTATGTACTGAATGTGATCACTTTCATCATGTCTGTTTCTTTTCTCACGCAGAATGTGAGAGATGTGAGCAACTGTCCTCTCACTGAGTTTATGGCTCCCTGTATTGACTCCCTCCCACCACTGGCTTTCACCAATCAGAGGCCTATACCAACCATGTTGCATCCCCCCTCTTCATTGGCCATACGCACAGCGGTTCATTGTATTTTCATACTTTGTCCCTGAAACCTGCCAGTCTGCTGAATGCCCAGTTGCCACAGAGGCCACTGCAGATGTATCTACAGGTAAACGAGAGGACCTATGGACAGATACACATCTTTCCTCAATGCTGCATCGATACCTGCAACACTTCTTTGACGAAGACTCCACGCAGCCACATCAGACAGTAGAGGGCACCACTGAGGTCTCAGTTGCTCCAGTGGCAATAGCTAATGTCGAGGAAGAGGACAGATTCTATCCTTACTCCCTCCCACCCCTGGCTCAGCAGTTCATTTGCAATTCATTCAATTTCCTAGAAACCTCCCAGCCTGCTGTTTCAGCCACAGAGTGCACAGTTGCCACAGAGGCCACTGCTACCACAGCCACTGTCAAGGGAGAGAATCGATGGGCAGCTAGAAGTCTTCCTTCAATGCTGCCTCCATGCCTGCCAACAGTCTTTGACGATGACTTCATGCCACCAGAGCAGACAGTAGAGGATACCTATGAGGTCTCAGTTGCTACAGAGACTACTGCAGGCACAGCTACTGTTGATTTTGGAGTGTACAGATCAGCAGCTAAATGCCCTGTCCCAATGCTGCCTCCAAGTCTGCCACTTGTCTTTGAAGTTGACTACAAACTGCCAGGGGAGGCAGTAGAGGGCACCACCAAAGTGTCCAGTTATCAGTGAAACAAACAATGACGTGTCCACTCACCTCAAAGAGGACATGGCAGCTGATCAAAGCCCTCCTGACCCTGCAGCACTGCCTCCAAGCTCGCCATGTATCCGAGACTCTGACCACAAACTGACCGAGGAGACAAAAGAGGATGCCACTGAGTCCTCCGTTACCACAGCGATCACTGCAGGCACATCCATTGTCCAGGGAGAGGACCTGTTGGGTGATAAAAAACCGGCTTCAATGCTGCCTTCAAAGCTGCCACACATGCTAGACAATGACCACAAGCAGCCAGAGGAGGCAGTAGAGGACACCACCAAGAGTCAAGTGTCCAGGGAAGCGGCCGTTTCCGTATCCACTGTCCACAATCTGCCAGGGGAGGCAGTAGAGGACACCAACAAGTGTCCAGTTGCCAGGGAAGCAGCCGTTTCCGTGTCCACTGTACACACAGAGGAGTTTTTGGCTGATAAAAGTCCTCCTGCACCTGCAACACTGCCTCTAATCCTGACCTGCACCCACAACAATGACCACAAACAGCTATGGAAGACAGTTGAGTGCACTACAAAGTGCTCAGTCGACACAGAGGCAACTGTTGCCATTTACAACTGGGATGATAAAAGTCCTCCAGGTCTGCAATGCATTCACAACAACAATGACCACAAGCAGCCAGAGGAGACAGTTGAGGACACCACAGAGTGCTCAGTTAACACAGAGGCAAGTGCAGTTGCATCCACTGTCAAGAGAGAGGAACTGATGAGTGATAAAAGCCCTGTCCTAGCACTTCCTCCAAGCCTGGCATGCATCCATGACAAGGACCACAAGCAGCCAAGGCAGAAAGGGAAGGGCACTAGTGAAGAGGTGGATCGCTGCCCTCATGCTCACCAGCTGGTCCCAGATGCTAACTTAACTCTGGCAACCCCTCTGCTCTGCTTGGCCACTAAGACGCCTGTTAGAGTGAGAGCCTCCATATGCAGGTCAGAGGATGAGGAACCCAGGCCCTGGACGCTGGAAGAGGCAAAGGTAGGTGTCCTATTTTACACTACTACTCTACAGGGTTGGGGGTCTGTTCCATTTCAATTCAAAGCATTGAATTAAGTACTTCCTGAATTGACTGGAATTGAAATGGAATTGACCCCAACCCTGCTACTCTATGCTCATAGTATAAAACATCACTTCTTACTATGGTTAACATTTGTATTACGTTTGGTGTGGACCCAGGAAGAACATCTATGGCTATTATAAAATCGGTTTGGGATACAAATAAACAAGTTACCTCAATTACTGTCCTCCAAATGGTGTGCCCCATGAGGCCATCAATGTATGTTGATCACTCAAATGTGTATTGAATGTGCCACATTGGAACAATATACATCTAGAGTCAATGTCTTCCTGTTAGGATTATTGGACAGGCATTGACATTGAGAGTGAAGAGAGGAGCGTCAAGGAGGAGGTGATCCCGAGGGAGGGTTTGAAGCGTGAGGCGGACCGTGCCAATTCCAAGAGCTCCAATGGGACGGTTTCATCAGAGAGAGCAGAGACCATCCTGGGAAGAGTGGGCTTTCTGGCCATGAACCTCAAGCAGAAAGTCACGTTTTTAAAGATGGAGGAAAAAGAGAAAAATAAGAAACTGAATAAGATGTTTAACGGTGACGAGAAAGAGAGAAAGGAGATGAAGGCGAGAGAGAAAGAGCAAAAGAAAGCCATGAAGGCTGAGAAAAAGTGTCAGTAGTTCCGATGTGGATGTGGTGGAGGAGTCAGGCGCAGGACACAGAGGATACGTCCAAAATACTTTAATAGTCCAAAGAGCAACAAACAAAACACGACCTCGAAAACAGACGAAGGCGAGGCAATTATGCAAACACGCGTAAAAAATAATCCCAAACATAGACAGAGTGCAGACACGCAGCTCTGCACGACAGGCAGAAAATAACAACACACAATCAGACTAATGCAAAACAAGGAACTTATAAGACAAGTAATCAACACACAAATGGACACAGGTGTGAAAGACAGACAAAAGCAATCACACTACGAAACATAGAGCGGTGGCAGCTAGTACTCCGGGGACGGCGAACGCCGAAGCCTGCCCGAACCAGGAGGAGGAGCAGTCTCGGCAGAATCCGTGACTTAAAGAGGGACAAGTTAGAACAGAAAAAGAGAGAGAAGGAAAGAAAAGAGAAGGAAACGGCAGAGAAAAAGAGGTTAGAGGGGCTGATTAAGATACACAATGCCATGATGAAAGACAGGATTAAGAAAGAGAAGAAGTGGTCTGAGGAGCTGAAAAAGAGAGATAAAGCTCAAGCTGAGCTCCTGGAGATGGAGCGAAAGATTCATAAAAAGGAGGAGAAGAAGAGAGAAAAGAGGAGGAAAGAAGGGAGGAAGAGACTGGAGAAGAGGAAACAGAGGGAGCCAGCTGGAGGTGGAACTGAGAGGGTGATAGAAGAGCAGGGAAGGGATGAAAGCTTGAAGATGGATGAGTAGACTGGGTAAGAAAGAGTGAGAAGGGAGATACTATATTTTTGCATGCAATGAAAAACAAAGAATAAGAAAATAAATGTTTACTCTGTTTGTTTTTTGTCAAGGCATACCGTACAAAACATTATAAACACAAAATGTTTACCTTTCGCAAATTTGGGGAGTGTTGCACAGTTTAAATGTTGAATCCTAAATCCACACTAAGCACTCCTACATGTTGAAAGGATTGGATAGGTATACATATAAATTAGGTGTAATATGGCAAACAAAGCCTATCAGAGGGAAAGGTAGAGCCATTACCAGTGTTTATACCTATGGGATAGGTAGAGTAAATTCTAAAACAAATCTCACAAGCTCTCATCCATAGTCAAATGAACTACTGTTGTCTGGAGTAATGCAGGTGTTGGTGACCTAAAGAGACCGCAAATAGCACAAAATAAGGCAGCAAGAAAGGTTCTGCAATGTGGTTATGAGATGTTCTCCATAGAATTATATGATGAACTCGAATGGCCAACTGTCAAGGAAATGATAAAAAAAACACACAAAAAAACATTTTTCATAAAATGTACTGAAAGACCAACCGCTATATGTGATTAACTGGATATGGTCAAAGACGACTCGTAAAGGCAATAGGAATCTGGATCTGTTTCTGTGTCCTTTTCTTTTTACCATGCTTTTGTTATTTTGTTATTTTTTAACGTTTTGTTTTTACATTTCGTAAAATGTAATAATTACAAAAACATTTCATTTAAATTTACATTTACATTTACATTTACGTCAGTTAGCAGACGCTCTTATCCAGAGCGACTTACAAATTGGTGCATTCACCTTATAGCAAGTGGCATAACCACTTTACAATTTTTATTTTTTATTTTTTTATTTTTTTGTGTTGTATTTTTTTTTATTAGTTATTTTTTTGAGGAGGGGGGGGGGGGGGTAGAAGGATTACTTTATCCTATCCCAGGTATTCCTTAAAGAGTTGGGGTTTCAAATGTCTCCGGAAGGTGGTGAGTGACTCCGCTGTCCTGGCGTCGTGAGGGAGCTTGTTCCACCATTGGGGTGCCAGAGCAGCGAACAGTTTTGACTGGGCTGAGCGGGAACTATGCTTCCGCAGAGGAAGGGGAGCCAGCAGGCCAGAGGTGGATGAACGCAATGCCCTCGTTTGGGTGTAGGGACTGATCAGAGCCTGAAGGTACGGAGGTGCCGTTCCCCTCACAGCTCCATAGGCAAGCACCATGGTCTTGTAACAGATGCGAGCTTGAACTGGAAGCCAGTGGAGTGTGCGGAGGAGCGGGGTGACGTGAGAGAACTTGGGAAGGTTGAACACCAGACGGGCTGCGGTATTCTGGATGAGTTGTAGGGGTTTAATGGCACAGGCAATGAGCCCAGCCAACAGCGAGTTGCAGTAATCCAGACGGGAGATGACAAGTGCCTGGATTAGGACCTGTGCCGCTTCCTGTGTAAGGCAGGGTCGTACTCTCCGAATGTTGTAGAGCATGAACCTACAGGATCGGGTCACCGCCTTGATGTTAGCGGAGAACGACAGGGTGTTGTCCAGGGTCACGCCAAGGCTCTTCGCACTCTGGGATGAGGACACAACGGAGTTGTCAACCGTGATGGCGAGATCATGGAACGGGCAGTCCTTCCCCGGGAGGAAGAGCAGCTCCGTCTTGCCAAGGTTCAGCTTGAGGTGGTGATCCGTCATCCATTCTGATATGTCTGCCAGACATGCAGAGATGCGATTCGACACCTGGTTATCAGAAGGGGGAAAGGAGAAGGTTAGTTGTGTATCGTCAGCGTAGCAATGATAGGAGAGGCCATGTGAGGATATGACAGAGCCAAGTGACTTGGTGTATAGCGAGAATAGGAGAGGGCCTAGAACTGAGCCCTGCGGGACACCAGTGGTGAGAGAACGTGGTGCGGAGACAGCTTCTCGCCACGCCACTTGGTAGGAGCGACCGGTCAGGTAGGAAGCAATCCAAGAGTGAGCCGCGCCGGAGATGCACAGCTCGGAGAGTGTGGAGAGGAGGATCTGATGGTTCACAGTATCAAAGGCAGCAGACAGGTCTAGAAGGACAAGAGCAGAGGAGAGAGCAATAATTAAACGTTGGCTAGCTAGCACAAAGTCAGTCATGCTAGCTACACAAGTGGACTACACATCTCGAATGTTCAGAAAGGGAAGCTTTATGTTGCACAATTCTCATTGACTAAAATTATATTGTATTTAGCTGCTACAGTACTGCTAGCTGGTAGTGTTGGCTAGCTAGCAATGGCTGCTGTGTTGACTTTGTTTGAAAAACGGCGTCGCTGCGAACGAATGTAGCTGGCTAAAATTATATTGTATTTAGTTGCTACAGTACTGCTAGCTGGTAGTGTTGGCTAGATAGCAATGGCTGCTGTGTTGACTTTGTTTGAAAAACGGCGTCGCTGCGAACGAATGTAGCTGGCTAAAATTATATTGTATTTAGTTGCTACAGTACTGCTAGCTGGTAGTGTTGGCTAGCTAGCAATGGCTGCGGAAACAGTAACATACTGTATCATTCAAATAAATATTATTTGTCTAATCATATTTTTTGCCTTTGAAGCTTAATATTTTGTAATATAATGTATGACTGACATGAGGGTAATCAAAGGGAGAGAGATAAGGGTAACAATGAAGACTTCTTCCATTACAGTTTCTAAGTGATGAGTAGAAGTGTACAGTGCCCTCCTGAATTATTGGCACCTGTCACGATCGTTGGAGGAAGTGGACCAATGCGCAGCGTGATTTGCGAACATACTTATTTATTTCCACACGAAACAAAACAACAAAACGATACGTGACGTCCTTGGTAACAGACACTATCCATACACGGAACAAGATCCCACAAAACACTGTGGAAAACAGGCTGCCTAAGTATGGCTCCCAATCAGAGACAACAAGCAACAGCTGATACTCGTTGCCTCTGATTGACAACCACCCCGGCCAACACAGAAACACATGAGCTAGATAATCAACCTAGAACACAAAACACATAGAAACAACACACCCTGGCTCAACATAACAGAGTCCCAAAGCCAGGGCGTGACAGTACCCCCCCCCCCCCCCCAAAGGCGCGGACTACGACCGCGCCAAACATAAACCGAACAGGGGAGGGCTGGGTGGGCATTCCTCCTCGGAGGCGGTTCCGGCTCCGGGCTTGACCACCACCCTCCGTAGCGCCCCTGATCTGGTCCTGCTGGCTGGAGCTGGACTGGACATCGGTGGAGCGGATTGCTTAGGCTCCGACGTGGAGCAGCTGACCGGTACCTGACCAGGCACCGGTGACCCAGGCACGGGCTGTGCCGGACTGACGACGCGCACCACAGGCTTGGTGCGGGGAGCAGGAACGGGCCGGACCGAACTGACGACGCACACCACAGGCTTGGTGCGGGGAGCAGGGACGGGCCGAACCGGGCTGACGACGCACACCACAGGCTTGTGGCGGGGAGCAGGGACGGGCCGAACCGGGCTGACGAAGAGCACTACAGGCTTGGTGCGGGGAGCAGGAACAGGCCGGGCCGGGCTGCCGACGCCCACCATTGGCTTGGTGCGTGGAGCAGGAACAGGCAGGGCCGTGCTGGCGACGCGCACCATAGGCTTGGTGCGGGGAGCAGGAACAGGCCGGTCCGGGCTGGCGACGCGCACCATTGGCTTGGTGCGGGGAGCAGAAACAGGCCGGGCCGGGCTGGTGACGCGCACCATTGGCTTGGTGCGAGGGGCAGAAACAGGATGGACCGGGCTGGGAACACACAACACTGGCCTTACCCGGGGTTCAGGAACGGGCCTGACCGGACTGGCAACACACCTCCGTACCTCTCGCCATGCCTCTACATTTTCCTTCCCTCTACTCGCCAATGGCTCCCATAACCCGGTGGCCTTCTCTCCTCATCCACTAACTCGCCCCTTATCTGCCTCCAGCAGCTCCGTCGTCCACGGTGTGAGCCCCCCCCCCCTAATTTTTTTGGGGTTTGTCTCTTCCCCGTGGATATGGCCTCCATGGCTCTCGCCAGACTCTCCAGCCTCTGCTCCCAAGTCCAACCTCTCTCCTCCTCACGCGGCTTGACCCAGTCGAGGTGGATATCCGCTAGAGTTACCTCTGGCGTTGGCTCCTGGACACGCTGCTTGACCCAGTCGAAGTGGATATCCGCTAGAGTTACCTCTGGTGTTGGCTCCTGGACACGCTGCTTGGCCCAGTCGAAGTGGATAGCCGCTAGAGTTACCTCTGGCGTTGGCTCCTGGACACGCTGCTTGGTCCAGTTTTGGTGGTATCTTCTGTCACGATCGTTGGAGGAAGTGGACCAATGCGCAGCGTGATGAGTGAACATACTTTTAATTTAGATTCACCACACGAAGAAAACAACAAAACGTTCGTGACAGAAGATCCCACCAAAACTGGACCAAGCAGCTCCTGGACCAAGCAGCGTGTCCAGGAGCCAATGGTGCGCGTCGCCAGCCCGGCCCGGCCTGTACCTGCTCCCCGCACCAAGCCAATGGTGCGCGTCTTCAGCCCGGCCCGGCCTGTTCCTGCTCCCCACACCAAGCCAATGGTGCGCGTCGCCATCCCGGCCTGTTCCTGCTCCCCGCACCAAGCCAATGGTGCACGTCGCCAGCCCGGCCTGTTCCTGCTCCCCGCACCAAGCCTATAGTGCGCTTCGTCAGCCCGGTTCGGCCCGTCCCTGCTCCCCGCACCGAGCCTGTGGTGCGCGTCGTCAGCCCGGTCCGGCCCGTTCCTGCTCCCCGCACCAAGACTGTGGTGCGCGTCGTCAGTCCGGTCCGGCCCGTTCCTGCTCCCCGCACCAAGCCTGTGGTGCGCGTCGTCAGTCCGGCACAGCCCGTGCCTGGGTCACCGGTGCCTGGTCGGTCAGCTGCTCCACGTTGGAGCCTAAGCAATCCGCTACACCGATGTCCAGTCCAGCTCCAGCCAGCGGGGCCAGACCGGACCAGGGGCGCTATTGGGGGATTGTTGGAGGGTGGTGGTCAAGCCCGGAGCCGGAACCGCCTCCGAGGAGGAATGCCCACCCGGCCCTCCCCTGTTCGGTTTATGTTTGGCGCGGTCGCAGTCCGCGCCTTTGGGGGGGGGGGGGTACTGTCACGCCCTGGCTCTGGAACTCTGTTATGTTGAGCCAGGGTGTGTAGTTTCTATGTGTTTGGGTTATAGGTTCGTTATCTAGCTCATGTGTTTCTGTGTTTGCCGGGGTGGTTCTCAATCAGAGGCAACGAGTGTCAGCTGTTGCTTGTTGTCTCTGATTGGGAACAATACTTAGGCAGCCTGTTTTCCACAGTGTTTTGTGGGATCTTGTTCCGTGTATGGTTTGTTTCTGTTACCTAGGACTTCACGTATCGTTTTGTTGTTTTGTTTCGTGTGGTGAATCAAATTAAAGTATGTTCACTCATCACGCTGCGCATTGGTCCACTTCCTCCAATGATCGTGACAGCACCAGAAGGAAATGTGAACAAAAAAGGCTGTGAAAACATGTCATTGTGGTCTATCATCTTGATCTTACTCAAAAGATTATATGAAAATACCCTTTAATTGAGTAAAAAATTTTGAAATAGAAAAATAATCGTCATCAAGATATCATTATGTTATTCAAAAACATGCGTGTCACAATTATTGGCTGTCCTATAAATTATTTTGAAGAAAAAATCTAATTGAGTGCATTTGTAAAGTATTCAGACCCCTTGACTTTTTCCACACTTTGTCTTATTCTAAAATTGATTAAATTGTTTTTTTCCTCATCAATCTACACACAATACCCCATAATGACAAAATGAGAACAGGTTTTTAGACTTTTTTATAAATGTATTAAAAATAACAAATGTAAAAATTACATTTACATAAGTATTCAGACCCTTTACTCAGTACTTTGTTGAAGCACCTTTGGCAGCGATTACAGCCTCGAGTCTTCTTGGGTATGACGCTACAAGCTTGGCACACCTGTATTTGAGGAGTTTCTCCCATTCTTCTCTGCAGATCCTCTCAAGCTCTGTCAGGTTGGATAGGGTGTGTCGCTGCACAGCTATTTTCAGGTCTCTCCAGAGATGTTAGATCGGGTTCAAGTCCGATTTCTGGCTGGGCCACTCAAGGACATTCAGAGACTTGTCCCGAAGCCACTCCTGCGTTGTCTTGGCTGTGTGCTTAGGGTCGTTGTCCTGTTGGAAGGTGAACCTTAGCCCCAGTCTGAGATCCTGAGCGCTCTGGAGCAGGTTTTCATCAATGATTTCTCTGTAAATTGCTCTGTTCATCTTTCCATTGATCCTGACTAGTCTCCAAATCAAATCAAATCAAATTGTATTTGTCATGTGCCGAATACAACAGGTGTAGACCTTACCGTGAAATGCTTACTTACAAGCCCTTAACCAACAATGCAGTTCAAGAAATAGAGTTAAGAAAATGTTTACTAAATACACTAAAGTAAAAAAATAAAAATAGATTAACACAATAAAATAATAACGAGGCTATATACAAGGGGTACCGGTACCGAGTCAATGTGTGGGGGTACAGGTTATTTGAGGTAATTTGTAAATTTAGGTAGGGGTAAAGTAACTATGCGTAGATAATAAACAGCGAGTAGCAGCAGTGTAAAAACAAAGGGGGGAGGTGTCAATGTAAATAATCTGGGTGGCCATTTGATTAATTGTTCAGCAGTCTTATGGCTTGGGGGTAGAAGCTGTTAAGGAGCCTTTTGGACCTAGACTTGGCACTCTGGTACCGCTTGCTGTGCGGTAGCAGAGAGAACAGTCTATGACTTGGGTGACTGGAGTCTTTGACAATTTTTTGGGCCTCCCTCTGACACCGCCTAGTATATAGGTCCTGGATGGCAGGAAGCTTGGCCCCAGTGATGTACTGGGCCGTACGCACTACCCTCTGTAGCGCCTTACGGTCGGATCCCGAGCAGTTGCCATACCAGGCGGTGATGCAACCGGTCAGGATGCTCTCGATGGTGCAGCTGTAGAACTTTTTGAGGATCTTGGGACCAATGTCAAATCTTTTCAGTCTCCTGAGGTGGAAAAGGCGTTGTCGTGCCCTCTTCACGACTGTCTTGGTGTGTTTGGACCATGATAGTTTGTTGGTGATGTGGACACCAAGGAACTTGAAACTCTCGACCCGCTACACTACAGCCCCGTCGAAGTGAATGGGGCGTGTTCCCAGTCCATGTCCCTGAAAATCCTCCCCACAGCATGATGCTGCCACCACCATGCTTCACCGTAGGGATGGTGCCAGGTTTCCTCCAAACTTGATCTCATCCCAGGTAAGAGGGGGAGTGGCAGCAGCAGCAGGTTCTCCCCATGTGAGCTGAGTCCAGTGGACCAGTCCTGTATCCCCCCTCCCAGACAGCGACAGTGGTCTGAACCATGGCTAGCTATCCACAATCTGGCTTGACTAAACAAGGTCTACCAAGAAGGAAGGAGGGAGAGGAAGGTAGAGGAAGATAAAGAGGGAGGAGAGGAAGGAGGAAAAAGAGAAAAGGGTTCTCTCCATCACGACTGTAAGAAGGAAAGGAGGGAGAAGGCCGAGCAAGAGGAAGAGGAAGAGGTGGAAGATGACAAGGAGAGTTGATCTGTCCATCACTACCATAAGGAGATCTCTTCTGGGGCTATTGTTCTCTCCTCTTTCCGACAGAGGAGCACCTTTCACAGGCAGCCCAGAGCAGACTCTCCAACGACGGTGGATTGTGCGATAGACCTCCAGGTAGGCGCTGCGCTTCCACGTAGTCACGTGTATCCTCTGTCTCAGGAGGAGACGGCCGCTATGGAGACCTACATCACAGAATCTTTGAGATAGGGGTAAATATTGCCGTCTACTTCCCCTGCGTCCTCAAGTTTCTTTTTTGTGAAGAAGAAGGATGGGGGTTTACGCCCGTGTATTGATTACCATGGTCTAAATCAGATCACCATCAAATACAGCTATCCTCTCCCTCTGATTGCTAGTATGACGGAGTCATTACACGGGGCGTGATTCTTCACAAAATTGGATCTCAGGAGCGCGTACAACCTGGTGCGCATTAGGGAGGGAGATGAGTGGAAGACAGCATTCAGTACCACCTCGGGTCACTATGAGTACCTAATCATGCCACACGGGTTAATGAATGCTCCTTCAGTCTTCCAATCATTTGTGGACGAGATTTTCCGGGACTTGCATGGACAGGGTGTTGTGGTATATATTGATGACATTCTAATATACTCCGCTACACGAGCCGAGCATGTGTCCCTGGTGCGTCGAGTGCTTGGTAGACTGTTAAAGCATGACCTGTATGCGAAGGCGGAGAAATGTCTGTTCTTTCAGGAGTCCATCTCCTTCCTGGGACATCGGTTGTCCGCATCAAGGGTAGAGATGGAGATTGACCGCGTTTCTGCCGTGCGTAATTGGCAGACTCCAACCACGGTAAAGGAGGTGCAGCGCTTCTTGGGTTTTGCCAATTACTACCGGAGGTTTATCCGGGGCTTTGGACAGGTAGCAGCTCCCATTACCTCTTTGCTAAAGGGGGGTCCGGTTTGCCTGCAGTGGTCAGCTGAGGTGTTTAAACGTCTGAAGGACTTGTTTACCTCGGCTCCGGTGCTGGCGCATCCGGATCCCTCTTTGGCATTTCAGGTGGAGGTGGATGCTTCCGAGGCTTGGATCGGCGCTGTGCTGTCTCAGCGCTCGGGTACGCCACCTAAACTCTGCCCCTGTGCTTTCTATTCTAAGAAGCTCAGTCCGGCGGAGCACAATTATGATGTGGGGGATAGGGAGCTGCTGGCTGTGGTTCAAGCCCTGAAGGTGTGGAGACATTGGCTTGAGGGGGCTAAACACCCTTTTCTCATTCTGACTGACCATCGTAACCTGGAGTACATCCGGGCAGCGAGGAGGCTGAATCCTCGCCAGGCAAGGTGGTCAATGTTTCTTTCCCGCTTTGTATTTAAACTCACCTTTAGACCAGGGTCCCAGAACGCGAAGGCAGACGCCCTGTCCCGACTATATGACACAGAGGAGAGGTCCATTGAGCCCACTCCCATACTCCCGGAGTCTTGCTTAGTGGCACCGGTGGTGTGGGAGGTGGATGCGGAAATCGAGCGGGCGTTAGGTTCCGACCCTACTCCTCCACAGTGTCCGGAGGGTCGGAGGTACGTGCCGCTCGAGGTTCGCGACCGTTTGATATACTGGGCTCACATGTCACCCTCCTCTGGTCATCCGGGTATTGGTCGGACAGTGCACTGCCTTAGTGAGAAGTACTGGTGGCCAACCTTAGCTAAGGACGTGAGGGTTTATGTTTCCTCCTGCTCGGTGTGCGCCCAGTGTAAGGCACCTAGACACCTGCCCAGGGGGAAGTTACAACCCCTACCCGTTCCACAACGGCCGTGGTCTCACCTGTCAGTGGATTTTGTCACGGACCTTCCTCCCTCCCATGGGAACACTACGATCTTGGTCATTGTGGATCGGTTTTCTAAAGCCTGCCGTCTCATTCCCCTGCCAGGTCTCCCTACTGCCCTACAAACTGCTGAGGCCCTGTTTACACACGTCTTCCGGCACTATGGGGTGCCTGAGGATATAGTGTCTGATTGGGGTCCCCAGTTCACCTCTAGAGTCTGGAGGGCATTTATGGAACGTCTGGGGGTCTCGATTAGCCTTACATCAGGTTTTCACCCCGAGAGTAATGGGCAGGTGGAGAGAGTTAACCAGGATGTGGGTAGGTTTCTGAGGTCATATTGCCAGGACCGGCAAGAGGAGTGGTCGGGATATATTCCCTGGGCAGAGATAGCCCAAAACTCCCTTCGCCATTCGTCCACTAACCTTACGCCTTTCCAGTGTGTGTTAGGTTATCAGCCGGTTCTGGCTCCTTGGCATCAGAGCCAGACCGAAGCCCCTGCGGTGGACGAGTGGTTTCGGCGCTCGGAAGAAACTTGGAACGCTGCGCATGTCCATCTGCAGCGGGCCATCAGGCGGAAAAAGGCGAGCGCCGATCGCCACCGCAGTGAGGCTCCGGTGTATGCACCGGGAGACCGGGTCTGGCTCTCGACCCGAAACCTGCCCCTTCACCTGCCCTGCCGGAAGCTGGGTCGGCGGTTTGTGGGGCCCTTTAAAGTCCTGAGGAAATTGAACGAGGTATGTTATAGGTTACAACTGCCCATTAATTACCGCATTAACCCCTCGTTCCATGTGTCTCTCCTCAGGCCGGTGGTGGCTGGTCCACTACAGGAGAGTGAGGTACGAGAGGCTCCTCCGCCCCCTTTTGACATCGAGGGGGCTCCGGCGTACTCAGTCCGTTCCATCTTGGATTTGAGGCGTCGGACGGGGGGCCTGCAGTATCTCGTGGAGTGGGAGGGGTACGGTCCGGAGGAACGGTGTTGGGTCCCCAGGAGGGACATTCTAGATCCCTCCATGTTGAGGGACTTCCACCGGAGTCATCCGACTCGCCCTGCTCCGCGTCCTCCTGGCCGTCCCCGAGGCCGGGGTCGGTGCATGGCTGGAGCCGCGCGTCAAGGGGGGGGGGGGTTCTGTCACGGAATCAGCAGAGGCTGCTCCTCCTCCTTGCTCGGGCAGGCTTCGGCGTTCGTCGACCCCGGAGTACTAGCTGCCACAGATCTATGTTTCGGTGTTTGACTTGTTTTGTCCTGATTGTGTACACCTGTTCCCCATTATGTTGTATTGTATTCCCTATTTAACCCTCTGTCGTTCATTGTGTGTTGTGTGTTATTGTTTTCGTCATCGGCAGTGTTCGTGTGCGGGTTGTTTATTCCTCCTTATGTGGAGATAGTTTTTTCTACTCTGGTTACTTTCGAGTAAAGTACGTTTCCAGTAAGCTCTGTGTCCTGCGTTTGACTTCGCCTACCGCATTTCACCGTCGCATTCTGACAACATGTAGGTAGGGGTAAAGTAACTATGAATAGATAATAAACAGCGAGTAGCAGCAGTGTAAAAACAAAGGGGGGAGGTGTCAATGTTAATAGTCCGGGTGGCCATTTGATTAATTGTTCAGCAGTCGTATGGCTTGGGGGTAGAAGCTGTTAAGGAGCCTTTTGGACCTACTCTTGGCCCTCTGGTACCACTTGCTGTGCGGTAGCAGAGAGAACAGTCTATGACTTGGGTGACTGGAGTCTTTGACAATTATTTGACACCGCCTAGTATATAGGTCCTGGATGGTAGGAAGCTTGGCCCCAGTGATGTACTGGACCGTACACACTACCCTCTGTAGCGCCTTACGGTCGGATGCCGAGCAGTTGCCATACCAGGCAGGATGCTCTCGATGGTGCAGCTGTAGAACTTTTTGAGGATCTTGGGACCAATGCCAAATCTTTTCAATCTCCTGAGGTGGAAAAGGCGTTGTCGTGCCCTCTTCACGACTGTCTTGATGTGTTTGGACCATGATAGTTTGTTGGTGATGTGGACACCAAGGAACTTCAAACTCTCAACCCGCTCCACTACAGCCCCGTCGATGTGAATGGGGCGTGTTCCCAGTCCCTGTCCCTGAAAATCCTCCCCACAGCATGATACTGCCACCACCATGCTTCACCGTAGGGATGGTGCCAGGTTTCCTCCAAACGTGATCTCATCCCAGGTAAGAGGGGGAGTGGCAGTGCAGTGGACCAGTCCTGTATCCCCCCTCCCAGACAGTGACAGTGGTCTGAACTTTGGCTAGCTATCCACAATCTGGCTCGACTAAACAAGGTTTACCAAGAGGGAAGAAGGGAGAGGTAGGTAGAGGAAGAGAAAGAGGGAGGAGAGGAAGGAGGAAAGGGAGAAAAGGGTTCTCTCCATCACGACTGTAAGAAGGAAAGGAGGGAGAAGGCCGAGCAAGAGGTGGAAGATGACAAGGAGAGTTGATCTGTCCATCACTACCATAAGGAGATCTCTTCTGGGGTCTCTTGTTCTCTTCTCTTTTCCACAGAGGAGCACCTTTCACAGGCAGCCCAGAGCAGACTATCCCCTGAGAGAAGGCTAGCCCCTGGAGGTTTCACCTTGGATTTATACAGAGAACCCCCCAGTACTCAAAATGCTTTACATTGTAGAGGGGGATCTAATATCATTGGAGGCGACCCAATGACCCAGAAATGATCCGTGGACAGACTTCCTCCCTGTTCCCCGTCTCGCTGACAGGGGGCTCGTAGGAACACCCTCCCCTCCTTGACTCCAGCTCCATCCCTTCTTCACCTGCCCCCCTTATCATGTTATTAGTCTCACCTACAGGTCCCACCCCCTGGCCTACAAGTTGCAGGTGTAAGTATGGTGTGTCGGACACAGCTGCCCTCCCCCTCCTCCCCCTTCTCCCCCTCCTCCCCTCTTTCTCCCACTCCCCCCCATCTCTCGCGCTCTCTCCTCCTCCCCCTCTCTTCCCTTTAAAGCAATACTTAGACCAGGCTTTCTGCCTCCTCTACCCATCTCCACCTCCTCTTCCATTCCTACTCTCTTTCTCTCCACCTCCTCCTCCTCCTCCTTTGTTCCCCCTCTCCCGCCCTCCAGTGAGAGAGGCAGGAGGTCACCTAGCCGTCACTCTATCCAGCTGGAGCCGCTGAGAGGGCGAGGAGGAGAGGAGGAGGAATAGAGGAAGAACAGAGGAGACAAGAGGGAGAGGAGGAGAGGAGGAGAGGGAGTGAGACACTATGTTAGATGTTGTGGTGTGATATGTGTAGTTACTTGTAATAACCACTAGAGCAAGCTGGACACTTATTTGGTGATTGCTGACCTCAATGTGTGCATCAATGTGTGCACACACTGCAACGTTAAGTCAAAGGGGCGTTCCAGGAAAAACATTTATCCAGCTTGACTGTGTCAAGGCCGGGCGTAGGTGTGGTGTGGACTCAATTGCAGGATGCAGATGCAAGTCCAAAAACACTTTAATAAAGTCCACAGAAACAACGGCTAAAAACAGAGCCGGTTGAACAAGGGAAAAAAAAACGCACTCAGCGTAAAAGTACAACAAACGCACAACGTGCGGACTCTCTAAATAACATAGACCACAAACTGACTGGCAACACCTGCTGACATAGAACAACTACACACAACCACAAGACAGAAACAACGAGAACTTAAAGGACACATAATCAAGACGAAATGAGCAACAGGTGTAACAAATCAGACCAAACCAAACACACACAGACACAACGAATGGTGGCAGCTAGTACTCCGGGGACGACGACCGCCGAAGCCTGCCCGAACAAGGAGAAGGAGCAGCCTCGGCCGAAACCGTGACTGTACCCCCCCTTGACGCGCGGCCCCAGCCGTGCGCCGACCCCGGCCTCGGGGACGACCAGGAGGACGCGGAGCAGGGCGCGTGGGATGACCACGATGGAACTCAGTCAGAAGAGACGGGTCTAAGATATCTCTCCTCGGCACCCAGCACCGCTCCTCCGGACCGTACCCCTCCCACTCCACGAGATATTGGAGACCCCCCATCCGGCGTCTCGAATCCAGGATGGACCAAACTGTGTACGCCGGAGCCCCCTCGATGTCCAGCGGGGGCGGAGGAGTCTCTGCTATCTCACACTCCTGGAGTGGACCAGCTACCACCGGCCTGAGGAGAGACACATGGAACGAGGGGTTAATATTCTATTACTCAATAGGAAGTTGTAATCTGTAACACACCTCGTTCAACCTCCTCAGGACTTTAAAAGGCCCCACAAACCGCCGACCCAGCTTCCGGCAGGGCAGGCGGAGGGGCAGGTTTCTGGTCGAGAGCCAGACTCGATCTCCCGGTGCGTACACCGGTCCCTCACTGCGGTGGAGATCGGCGCTCGCCTTGTGTCGACGGATGGCCCGCTGCAGATGTACGTAGGCAGCGTTCCACGTCTCCTCCGAGCGCCGCACCCACTCATCCACCGCAGGGGCCTCGATCTGGCTCTCATGCCAAGGTGCCAGAACCGGCTGGTACCTTAACACACACTGGAAAGGGGTTAGTTTAGTGGAGGAGTAGCGGAGAGAGTTCTGTGCCATCTCGGCCCAGGGAACATATCTCGCCCACTCCTCCGGCCAGCCCTGGCAATACGACCTCAGAAACCTACCCACATCCTGGTTTACTCGTTCAACCTGCCCATTGCTCTCCGGGTGGTACCCCGAGGTAAGGCTCACCGAGACCCCCAAGCGCTCCATGAACGCTCTCCAGACTCGAAAGGTAAACTGGGGGCCTCGATCAGACACTATATCCTCGGGTACCCCGTAATGCCGGAAGACGTGAGGTGAATAGTGCCTCAGCGGTCTGTAGGGCAGTGGGAAGACCCGGCATGGGAAGGAGACGACAGGCCTTCGAGAACCGATCCACAACGACCAGGATGGTGGTATTTCCCTGGGAGAGGGGAAGATCAGTAATGAAATCCACCGAGAGGTGAGACCAGGGTCGTTGTGGAACGGGCAGGGGTTGTAACTTACCCCTGGGCAAATGTCTGGGTGCCTTACACTGGGCACATACCGAACAGGAGGAAACATAAACCCTCACATCCCTGGCTAACGTTGGCCACCAGTACTTAGTGCTAAGGCAGTGCACCGTCCGGCCAATCCCTGGATGTCCAGAGGAGGGTGACGTGTGAGCCCAATATATAAGTCGATCCCGAACCTCGAACGGCACGTACGTCCGACCCACAGGACACTGTGGAGGGCTAAGATCGGTACGCAACGCCCGCTCAATTTCGGAATCGACCTCCCACACCACCGGTGCCACCAGGCAAGACGGCGGGAGTATGGGCGTGGGCTCAACGGACCTCTCCTCCGTGTCATACCGCCGGGACAGAGCATCTGCCTTACCATTCTGGGACCCAGGGATGTACGTGATCTTAAAAACGAACCGGGCCAGAAATATATTCCACCTAGCCTGGCGAGGGTTCAGTCTCCTAGCTGCCCGGATGTACTCCAGGTTTCGGTGGTCTGTCAAAATGAGGAAAGGGTGTTGAGCCCCCTCTAGCCAATGCCTCCATACCATTAGGGCCTGGACCACGGCTAGCAGCTCCCTGTCCCCCACGTCATAATTTCGCTCCGCCGGACTGAGCTTTTTAGAGTAAAAAGCACAGGGGCGGAGTTTCAGCGGCGTGTCAGATCGTTGCGAGAGCACGGCCCCTATACCGGCTTCAGACGCGTCTACCTCGACCTGGAATGGGAGTGCGGGATCCGGATGCGCCAACACCGGCGCCGAGGTAAACAGGTCCTTCAGTCTCCCAAAAGCCCTATCCGCCTCAGCAGACCACTGCAAGCGCACCGGACCTCCCTTTAGTAGAGACGTTATGGGAGCTGCCACCCGTCCAAAACCCCGGATTAACCTCCTGTAGTAATTCGCAAAACCCAAGAACCGCTGCAACTCTAACAGTAGTTGGAGTTTGCCAATTACACACGGCCGACACACGGTCAACCTCCATCTTAACCCCTGACGCAGACAACTGATAACCCAAAAAGGAGACAGACTCCTGGAAAAACAGACATTTCTCTGCCTTGACATACAGATCATGCTCCAACAATCTCCTCAATACTCGGCGCACCAGGGCTACATGTTCGGCTCGGGTAGAAGAATACACTAGAATGTCGTCAATGTACATGACCACTCCCTGCCCCTGCATATCCCGGAAGATCTCATCAACGAAGGATTGGAAGACTGAAGGAGCATTCATTAACCCGTATGGCATGACGAGATACTCGTAATGACCCGAGGTGGTACTAAATGCTGTCTTCCATTCGTCTCCCTCCCTAATACGCACCAAGTTGTATGCGCTCCTGAGATCCAATTTTGTGAAGAAACGCGTCCCGTGTAAAGACTCCGACATAGTCGCAATCAGAGGGAGTGGATAACTGTATTTCACAGTAATCTGATTGAGACTGCGGTAATCAATACACGGGCGCAAACCTCCATCCTTTTTCTTCACAAAAAATAAACTCGAGGACGCAGGGGAAGTGGAGGGCCGTATGTATCCCTGTCTCAGAGACTCGGCTATGTAAGTCTCCATAGCTCTCTTCTCCTCTTGAGACAGAGGATACACATGGCTCCGCGGAAGCGCAGCTCCTACCTGGAGGTCTATCGCACAATCCCCCTGTCTATGTGCTGGCAATTGCGTCGCCTTCGCTTTACTAAACACAATTGCTAAATCATCATACTCGGGGGGAATGTGCAATGCCGGCAGTTGGTTTGGACTTTCCACCGAGGTCGCCCCTACGGAAACACCCAGACATCGCCCTACACACTGGACAGACCACTCCTTGAGAGCCCTCTGTTGCCACGAAATAGAGGGATTATGAGTAATCAACCAGGGAAGCCCCAGCACCACCGGATACGCAGGAGAGTCTATAAGATATAGCTGAATAGTCTCCTCATGACCCTCCTGCGTCCCCATCCTAAGTGGAGCTGTGACCTCCCTAATCAACCCCGATCCCAACGGACGGCTATCTAAAGCATGTACAGGGAAGGGACTACTGACTGGAAGGAGGGGAATCCCTAACTCAGCACAAAATCGCCGATCTATAACATTCCCAGCTGCGCCTGAATCTACTAGCGCCTTATGCTGGGAATGAGGTGCAACCTGTGGGAAGCAAACAGGTATGGTTAGGTGATCAACAGAGAGCTCTGGGTAAGTGGGGCGCCTACTCACCTGGAGGGACTCCCCAGAGCGTGGCCTGCCGTCTCTTCCCCTAGGAGACCCCCCCCAGCACCTGGCCGCAGTGTGTCCTCCACGACCACAGTAGGTACAGGGGTTGGTTCCCCTGGGGCTCCTTCTCCTCTCCTCTCTAGCGCCAGCACCCCCGAGCTCCATAGGACTAGGCTCGGAGGTGCTGGAGGGTGGAATGGACGACCCACACTCAGGACGTCCGCGGGTGGCCAACAGGGTGTCGAGGCGAATGGCCATGTCAACTAACTGGTCAAACGTGAGGGTGGTGTCCCTGCAGGCCAACTCACGACGGACGTCCTCCCGTAGGCTGCAGCGGAAGTGGTCTATGAGGGCCCGCTCATTCCACCCTGCGTCTGCCGCTAGAGTCCGGAACTCCATTGCAAAATCTTGTGCGCTCCTCTTCCCCTGTCGGAGGTAGAATAGACGTTCTCCCGCCGCCTTCCCCTCAGGTGGATGGTCGAATACAGCCCTGAAGCGACGGGAGAACTCCACATAGGTGATCGTCGCGGGGTCTATTCTCCTCCATTCGGCGTTGGCCCACTCCAACGGCTTGCCGGTGAGACAGGAGATGAGAGCGGAAACGCTCTCGTGTCCCGAGGTCACCGGGTGTACGGTGGCGAAGTAGAGTTCTACTTGTAGGAGGAAACCTTGACACCCGGCAGCGGTACCATCATACGCCCTCGGGAGCGAGAGCCGAATCCCACTGGGTTCCGGAGCGTGGACTAAGGGACTGACCGGTGCTGGTGGTACTGTGGGAGGAGGCGTGGGTGCCCAACTGGTCTCCAGGCGATGCAGGGTATTCATTACTCCTTGTAATGCGTTGGTGATCTGGGCTATCCTGTCATCCTGTCCGCGGACGCGCTCCTCCCATGACTCGGTCGCTGCTGCTGCTCCTGCTGATTCCATGAATGGTGTGTAGTTCTGTCAAGGCTGGGCATAGGTGTGGTGTGGAATCAATTGCAGGATGCAGATGCAAGTCCAAAAACACTTTAATAAAGTCCACAGAAACAACAGCTAAAAACAGAGCCGGTTGAACAAGGGAAAAATAAACGCACTCAGCGTAAAATTACAACAAACGCACAACGTGCGGACTCTCTAAATAACATAAAGCACAAACTGACTGGCAACACCTGCTGACATAGAACAACTACACACAACCACAAGACAGAAACAACGAGAACTTAAAGGACACATAATCAAGACGAAATGAGCAACAGGTGTAACAAATCAGACCAAACCAAACACACACAGACACAACGAACGGTGGCAGCTAGTACTCCGGGGACGACGACCGCCGAAGCCTGCCCGAACAAGGAGAAGGAGCATCCTCGGCCGAAACCGTGACAGACTGCTTCACGGCACAGACATGGCAAAGCAATCACTGAATTTGTCTCGAGCAGGCAGAGCTAAATACATAACTTTCATAGCTCTACTATAAAGAATGCGACCTACACACTTCCTTAAACCTAAAATAAGTCAAGAAGTAATTTTGTGTGGAAGTCAAACATTTGTTCAGAACGACAAAATCGAGACCTTTACATAGCCCTTCTCCCATTGTCTATAGGCGGGATGCACACTGGTTAAATGGCCCAAATGTTAATTTAGACATTCACACATTTTACAGATTTTGACTATCACTAATGTCATGAAATGTTTGGCAAAGTAGTAAAGAATGTTGTATTATACTTTTCTTGTGTACTAGATCATATGGTTTGAAAAGTGTTTTTTTTCTCAGACATAAATGAACAATTCCAGGTGAAATCTAAAGGTCATAGCTTCCTGGGGGGAGGGACACCACTACATTAATAAAATATTGCCCTCTTGCTAGATTGATGACTAAAGCCCTAGTGAAACAGTGCAAAATGGTTGTCAGCTCAACTGGTTAAATACAAGACCTGTTTATTGTGAAATGTATGTGTTCAAGTCTAATAATTTTGCTCTATATATTTTCTGCTCTGTATGTAATTTTATCTGTTTAAGCTGTTTGGATTGTTAATTGATATAACACAGGGCACCATTGAAAAAGAGACACTGGTCTCAATTGGGATTCCCTGTATAAATAAAGAGGAACATGATGGAGGTAATATGATAGCGAGTATTATGTTGTAGTGGAATATGATGGAGAGGAATATAATAGAGGGAATATAATAGAGGGAATATGATAGAGGGAATATAATGGAGGGGAATATGATAGAGAATGAATGGAGGAATGTGTGACGCTCTTGAGCAACAAAGGTTGTCTGTTTGGTTATATCAACTGGAAAGACATGGATAAGAAAATGTTCAAACATAATTTTAAACAATACTGTTCTATAGTCAGCTGATATTGATTTCCTTATTTAATAATTTATTAAACTAAAATGCTAAACATCAATGACACCTACTCTTCAATTACATTTTTTGGGCCTATATAATTACACATCCAGCTAATTGTATCCCTCTATGAGCATGCGTACCGTAAAGATACCGTAAGGATCACTCGACTGCAACAGCTCTGGTTGATTTAATCGATCAATGGCTCAGGTCACTTGACCAAGATAAACTTGTGGATGAGCTGCTTCTTGATTTTAGTGCTGCATTTGACCTTGTTGATCATATGGCTAATAGCTGAGGCCATTGAAGAGAGATGTTTTCTTGAACACTCATTTATTTTTTGGAACTTTGTTACTGAGGTGACATAGACTATGGAAGACTTGTTTTACTGTAGTAAGGTAGCCTGTGTATTTTATTGATGATGATGATGATGATGAAAAATATTGACATTAGTGGTAGGCTGAGATCGAACAAACAACCTAAGTAAGCCTGGCTGCTAGTTATGATATCTAAAACATATTGACTTTTAATTAGGCAAAACACATGTCGTTTGAATGGTCAACCATTTGATATGAGTTACAGCATTTTATTTTAATAAAAAATTAGGTTATATGGATTCATTGTATATATTAGGTATGACTGTGCTGCATAGGTACAAAAAATACTAACTAAATTCTGCCAGCATTTGATTACACATGAAAGCTGTGGTGGGTAACCATGGCAATGGGGACTCCATTGTGACATCACAAGATTCCGATTCTGGAAGGTTACCTGTTGAACAGACAAACTGAACAGTGCAAAGAGACTGATTCAACTAACCACTGACAGATTATTAATGTCCTATTTCATTAGTGAGAGAACACACTGCTTACTTCAGAGGTAGGTTGTAATATAACTTATTGTGAATGTGTTTCAGTAGTATAACTTATTTTCTAAATACTTGTGTATGAATGTGACATTTTAAGTAGACCTAACATGACTAGTGAAACTGTTGAAGAGAGATAGTTTGCTTGAGTCCTCTTTTTGTGAGAAAATGCTTCATCCTGACACCTGAGATGTCATGTTACAATTGTAGTGAGCCAGCCTAATGGCTAACTTATTCTATTGATGACAGAAAAAAAAACCTCTCTGTGTTAATCACCAACATATGTTGTAAACAATTATCTCTATAAATATGTACGAAAAGAGTAGGTTGTGTAAAAAAACAGGTACGCCTTACTAATTTGTAGCTGATTCATTTCTAATGAGAATAATATGTTCTTAATTGAATGGACATCCATTTCAAATGGGTGAATTGATAGACCTCTTTAAATTGAGGTGCACTCAGGGGCACTCAAAGAGAAGACTGGCGTTTTTACCTCCTTGGTTTTTAAAATAGATGAAACTGTACAAGTTAGGTCCTGCATGGATATAGAGTCATTTTCTACCCAAAACACAGTGTTTTCAATGATATGATGGAACTGATTAGTGTGGTTTGTGAGAACCAGGCCCAATATGGAGTAGAGCTACATGAGGGGTTGAATAAGGCTCAATAGTAAGGTACAGAAAGAGCCTGAAGTTTGCTTTTTAAAGTCTGTGTTGTGCTTTTTCATCTGCCATGGCAACGCCTTGCATCACAATGATGATGTCATAAAGGATATTGTTCACGAAATGATAAGAACAGCCAAAATTGATTCATTTGAACTTGGTCCCTTTTCCAGTAGCGAACTTTTTACTAGTAATTCAGATAGGCCTATTGCGTAAACATATCTGGAGCAGGATTCTCACTTGCTTAATTGTAAGTAGCTGGGAAGAAAACGTGTGCACATTGTAAAGAGATGCATTGTTATTTGGTTAGCAACACCCACTTACTACAACGTTATGTATTTTCCAGAGTTATTGTTAGCTAAGAGGAAGACATGGAGGGTTCAACGCTGACACAGAGGAGGGGTGAGTGTCGGTTGGAGGAAAGGGCGATCCAGACAGACTACGTGATGGAGCTGGGAGCCAGGTTGGCTCTGGTTTTGCAGATCCAGAAGGATCAGGAGAAGAAGATGAAGAGGATTTGGTTCAAGACGAGGAAAATGCCAAGACTGATTGAGGAGGTAACAAGACCAACTTTGACAAAGTCGACTAGAGTTCTATTTAACAATATTAATTAAAGCAAATACAAGTTATTGTAAGGGCAAAATGTTCCATATCACATGGAATGTAAGCTAACAATGTTTTGTCCTTATTTATTTTTGTATTAGGCTACACCATGGCAATGCTTATAACTGTTCTTGTCTAAATGTGTTGTATCATGTCTGTCTGTTTCAGTGTATTTATGTCCTCAGTTCTTATGGTTGTCTTGTCATAAAAAATAAACAACCGTTCTATCATAGACGCTCATATCAGGATTATGTGGTTGTCTCACCTAGCTACCTTAAGTTGAATGCACTAACTAACTATAAATCGTTCTGGATAAAAGCGTCTGATAAATGGCTAAAATGTCAAATGTTATGCTGGGTGTGGGGCATGTATTTTTACACTTAGCTGGCCCATTGGCTAGGGGACCCAGGGTTGGGACAGACTGGTGCAGAGCATCTGAGAGGACACTAGATATATATATATATATATATATATATATATATATATATATATATATATATATATGTGATGTATAAGTAAATAGTGCTGACTCATACCGTATGTATGTATGTACTGAATGTGATCACTTTCATCATGTCTGTTTCTTTTCTCACGCAGAATGTGAGAGATGTGAGCAACTGTCCTCTCACTGAGTTTATGGCTCCCTGTATTGACTCCCTCCCACCACTGGCTTTCACCAATCAGAGGCCTATACCAACCATGTTGCATCCCCCCTCTCCATTGGCCATACGCGCTCAGGATGCACAACGGTTCACTGTATTTTCATACTTTGTCCCTAAAACCTGCCAGTCTGCTGAATGCCCAGTTGCCACAGAGGCCACTGCAGATGTATCCACAGGTAAATGAGAGGACCTATGGACAGATACACATCTTTCCTCAATGCTGCATCGATACCTGCCACACTTCTTTGACGAAGACTCCATGCAGCCACATCAGGCAGTAGAGGGCACCACTGAGGTCTCAGTTGCTCCAGTGGCAATATCTAATGTCAAGGAAGAGGACAGATTCTATCCTTACTCCCTCCCACCCCTGGCTCAGCGGTTCATTGGCAATTCATTCAATTTCCTCGAAACCTCCCAGCCTGCTGTTTCAGCCACAGAGTGCCCAGTTGCCACAGAGGCCACTGCAGATGTATCTACAGGTAAACGAGAGGACCTATGGACAGATATACATCTTTCCTCAATGCTGCATCGATATCTGCCACACTTCTTTGACGAAGACTCCATGCAGCCACATCAGACAGTAGAGGGCACCACTGAGGTCTCAGTTGCTCCAGTGGCAATATCTAATGTCAAGAAAGAGGACAGATTCTATCCTTACTCCCTCCCACCACTGGCTCAGCGGTTCATTGGCAATTCATTCAATTTCCTCGAAACCTCCCAGCCTGCTGTTTCAGCCACAGAGTGCCCAGTTGCCACAGAGGCCACTGCTACCACAGCCACTGTCAAGGGAGAGAATCGATGGGCAGCTAGAAGTCTTCTTTCGTTGCTGCCTCCATGCCTGCCAACAGTCTTTGACGATGACTTCATGCCACCAGAGCAGACAGTAGAGGATACCTATGAGGTCTCAGTTGCTACAGAGACCACTGCAGGCACAGCTACTGTTGATTTTGGAGTGTACAGATCAGCAGCTAAATGCCCTGTCCCAATGCTGCCTCCAAGTCTGCCACTTGTCTTTGAAGTTGACTACAAACTGCCAGGGGAGGCAGTAGAGGGTACCACCAAGTGTCCAGTTATCAGTGAAACAAACAATGATGTGTCCACTCACCTCAAAGAGGACATGGCAGCTGATCAAAGCCCTCCTGACCCTGCAGCATTGCCTCCAAGCCCGCCATGTATCCGAGACTCTGACCACAAACTGACCGAGGAGACAAAAGAGGATGCCACCGAGTCCTCCGTTACCACAGCGATCACTGCAGGCACATCCATTGTCCAGGGAGAGGACCTGTTGGGTGATAAAAGCCCGGCTCCAATGCTGCCTTCAAAGTTGCAACACAGTCTAGACAATGACCACAAGCAGCCAGAGGAGGCAGTAGAGGACACCACCAAGAGTCAAGTGTCCAGGGAAGCGGCCGTTTCCGTATCCACTGTCCACAATCTGCCAGGGGAGGCAGTAGAGGACACCAACAAGTGTCCAGTTGCCAGGGAAACAGCCGTTTCTGTGTCCACTGTCCACACAGAGGAGTTTTTGGCTGATAAAAGTCCTCCTGCACCTGCAACACTGCCTCTAATCCTGACCTGCACCCACAACAATGACCACAAACAGCTATGGAAGACAGTTGAGTGCACTACAAAGGGCTCGGTCGACACAGAGGCAACTGTTGCCATTTACACCTGGGATGATAAAAGTCCTCCAGGTCTGCAATGCATTCACAACAACAATGACCACAAGCAGCCAGAGGGGACAGTTGAGGACACCACAGAGTGCTCAGTTAACACAGAGGCAAGTGCAGTTGCATCCACTGTCAAGAGAGAGGAACTGATGAGTGATAAAAGCCCAGTCCTAGCACTTCCTCCAAGCCTGGCATGCATCCATGACATGGACCACAAGCAGCCAGAGCAGAAAGGGAAGGGCACTAGTGAAGAGGTGGATCGCTGCCCTCATGCTCACCAGCTGGTCCCAGACGCTAACTTAACTCTGGCAACCCCTCTGCTCTGCATGGCCACTAAGACGCCTGTTAGAGTGAGAGCCTCCATATGCAGGTCAGAGGATGAGGAACCCAGGCCCTGGACGCTGGAAGAGGCAAAGGTAGGTGTCCTATTTTACACTACTACTCTACAGGGTTGGGGGTCTGTTCCATTTCAATTCAAAGCATTGAATTAAGTACTTCCTGAATTGACTGGAATTGAAATGGAATTGACCCCAACCCTGCTACTCTATGCTCATAGTATAAAACATCACCCCTTACTAGGGTAAACATTTGTATTACGTTTGGTGTGGACCCAGGAAGAACATCTATGGCTATTATAAAATCGGTTTGGAATACAAATAAACAAGTTACCTCAATTACTGTCCTCCAAATTGTGTGCCCCATGAGGCCATCAATGTATGTTGATCACTCAAATGTGTATTGAATGTGCCACATTGGAACAATATTACATCTAGAGTCAATGTCTTCCTGTTAGGATTATTGGACAGGCATTGACATTGAGAGTGAAGAGAGGAGCGTCATGGAGGAGGTGAGCCCGAGGGAGGGTTTGAAGCGTGAGGCGGACCGTGCCCATTCCAAGAGCTCCAATGGGACGGTTTCATCAGAGAGAGCAGATACCATCCTGGGAAGAGTGGGCTTTCTGGCCATGAACCTCAAGCAGAAAGTCACATTTTTAAAGACAGAGGAAAAAGAGAAAAATTATAAACTGAATAAGAAGTTGAAAGATGACGAGAAAGAGAGAAAGGAGATGAAGGCGAGAGAGAAAGAGCAAAAGAAAGCCATGAAGGCTGAGAAAAAGAGGGACAAGTTAGAACAGAAAAAGAGAGAGAATGAAAGAAAAGAGAAGGAAAAGGCAGAGAAAAATAGGTTAGAGCGGCTGATTACGATACACAATGCCATGATGAAAGACAGGATTAAGAAAGAGAAGAAGTGGTCTGAGGAGCTGAAAAAGAGAGAGAAAGCTCAAGCTGAGCTCCTGGAGATGGAGCGAAAGATTCAAAAAAAGGAGGCGAAGAAGAGAGAAAAGAGGAGGAAAGAGGAGAGGAAGAGACTGGAGAAGAGGAAAAAGAGGGAGCCAGCTGGAGGTGGAACTGAGAGGGAGATAGAAGAGCAGGGAAGGGATGAAAGCTTGAAGATGGATGAGTAGACTGGGTAAGAAAGAGTGAGAAGGAAGATACTGTATTTTTGCATGCAATGAAAAATAAAGAATAAAAAAATAAATGTTTACTCTGTTTGTTTTTTGTCAAGGCATACCGTACAAAACATTATAAACACAAAATGTTTACTTTTTGCAAATTTGGGGAGTGTTGCACAGTTTAAATGTTGAATCCTAAATCGACACTAAGTACTCCTACATGTTGAAAGGATTGGATAGGTGTACATATAAATTAGGTGTAATATGGCAAATAAAGCCTATCAGAGGGAAAGGTAGAGCCATTACCAGTGTTTATACCTATGGGATAGGTAGAGAAAATTCTAAAACAAATCTCACAAGCTCTCATCCATAGTCAAATGAACTACTGTTGTCTGCAGTAATGCAGGTGTTGGTGACCTAAAGAGACTGCAAATAGCACAAAATAAGGCAGCAATAAAGGTTCTGCAATGTGCTTATGAGATGTTCTCCATAGAATTACATAATGCACTCGAATGGCCGATTGTCAAGGAAATGATTAAAAAAACACACAAAAAAACATTTTTCATAAAATGTACTGAAAGACCAACCGCCAAATGTGATTAACTGGATATGATCAAAGACGACTCGTAAAGGTAATAGGAATCTGGATCTGTGTCCTTTTCTTTTTACCTTGCTTTTGTTATTATTATTATTATTATTATTATTAATTTTTTTACATTTCGTAAAATGTAATAATTACAAAAACATTTCATTTTAATTTCAATTTAGTAACATACTGTATCATTCAAATAAATATTATTATTTGTCTAATCATATTTTTTACCTTTGAAGCTTAATATTTTGTAATATAATGTATGACTGACATGAGGGTAATCAAAGGGAGAGAGATAAGGGTAACAATGAAGACTTCTTCCATTACAGTTTCTAAGTGATTAGCGGAAGTGTAAAGTGCCTTCCTGAATTATTGGCACCAGAAGGAAATATGAACAAAAAAGGCTGTGAAAGCATGTCATTGTGGTCTATCAGCTTGATCTTACACTCAAAAGATCATATGAATCTACCCTTTAATTGAGTAAAAAATTTTAAAATAAAAAAGTAATCGTCATCAACAAATCATTATTTTATTCAAAAATATGCGTGTCACAATTATTGGCTGCCCTATAAACTATTTTGAACAAAATCTAATTGAGTGCATTTGTAAATATTCAGACCCCTTGACTTTTTCCACACTTTGTCTTATTCTAAAATATATTAAATTGTTTTTTTCCCTCATCAATCTACACACAATACCCCATAATGACAAAGTGAGAACAGGTTTTTAGACTTTTTTATAAATGTATTAAAAATAACAAATGGAAATATTACATTTACATAAGTATTCAGACCCTTTACTCAGTACTTTGTTGAAGCACCTTTGGCAGCGATTACAGCCTCGAGTCTTCTTGGATATGACGCTACAAGCTTGGCACACCTGTATTTGAGGAGTTTCTCCCATTCTTCTCTGCAGATCGTCTCTAGCTCTGTCAGGTTGGATAGGGCGTGTCGCTGCACAGCTATTTACAGGTCTCTCCAGAGATGTTAGATCGGGTTCAAGTCCGGTTTCTGGCTGGATCACTCAAGGACATTCAGAGACTTGTCCCGAAGCCACTCCTGTGTTCTCTTGGCTGTGTGCTTAGGGTTGTTGTCCTGTTGGAAGTTGAACCTTAGCCCCAGTCTGAGGTTCTGAGCGCTCTGGAGCAGGTTTTCATCAAGGATTTCTCTGTAAATTGCTCTGTTCATCTTTCAATTGATCCTGACTAGTCTCC
The DNA here is from genome assembly GCF_964263955.1 of Coregonus lavaretus. Lineage (NCBI taxonomy): Eukaryota > Metazoa > Chordata > Actinopteri > Salmoniformes > Salmonidae > Coregonus > Coregonus lavaretus. Next base: position 59,022 of record NW_028159476.1, read on the forward strand.
AAATCAAATCAAATCAAATTGTTTTTGTCATGTGCCGAATACAACAGGTGTAGACCTTACCGTGGAATGCTTACTTACAAGCCCTTAACCAACAATGCAGTTCAAGAAATAGAGTTAAGAAAATATTTACTAAATACACTAAAGTAAAAAAAAAAAAAAAAAGTAACACAATAAAATAATAACAAAGCTATATACAAGGGGTACCGGGACCGAGTCAATGTGTGGGGGTACAGGTTAGTTGAGGTAATTTGTACATGTAGGTAGGGGTAAAGTAACTATGCATAGATAATAAACAGCGAGTAGCAGCAGTGTAAAAACAAAGGGGGGAGGTGTCAATGTAAATAGTCCGGGTGGCCATTTGATTAATTGTTCAGCAATCTTATGGCTTGGGGGTAGAAGCTGTTAAGGAGCCTTTTGGACCTAGACTTGGCACTCTGGTACCGCTTGCTGTGCGGTAGCAGAGAGAACAGTCTATGACTAAGGTGACTGGAGTCTTTGACAATTTTTTGGGCCTCCCTCTGACACCGCCTAGTATATAGGTCCTGGATGGCAGGAAGCTTGGCTCCAGTGATGTACTGGGCCGTACGCACTACCCTCTGTAGCGCCTTACGGTCGGATGCCTAGCAGTTGCCATACCAGGCGGTGATGCAACTGGTCAGGATGCTCTCGATGGTGCAGCTGTAGAACTTTTTGAGGATCATGGGACCAATGCCAAATCTTTTCAGTCTCCTGAGGTGGAAAAGGCGTTGTCGTGCCCTCTTCACGACTGACTTGGTGTGTTTGGACCATGGTAGTTTGTTGGTGATGTGGACACCAAGGAACTTGAAACTCTCGACATGCTCCACTACAGCCCCGTCGATGTGAATGGAGCGTGTTCCCAGTCCCTGTCCCTGAAAATCCTCCCCACAGCATGATGCTGCCACCACCATGCTTCACCGTCGGGATGGTGCCAGGTTTCCTCCAAACGTGATCTCATCCCAGGTAAGAGGGGGAGTGGCAGCAGCAGCAGGTTCTCCCCATGTGAGCTGAGTCCAGTGGACCAGTCCTGTATCCCCCCTCCCAGACAGCGACAGTGGTCTGAACCATGGCTAGCTATCCAAAATCTGGCTCGACTAAACAAGGTTTACCAAGAGGGAAGGAGGGAGAGGAAGGTAGAGGAAGAGAAAGAGGGAGGAGAGGAAGGAGGAAAGGGAGAAAAGGGTTCTCTCCATCACGACTGTAAGAAGGAAAGGAGGGAGAAGGCCGAGCAAGAGGAAGAGGAAGAAGTGGAAGATGACAAGGAGAGTTGATCTATCCATCACTACCATAAGGAGATCTCTTCTGGGGGCTCTTGTTCTCTCCTCTTTCCCACAGAGGAGCACCTTTCGCAGGCAGCCCAGAGCAGACTCTCCCCTGAGAGAAGGCTAGCCCCTGGAGGTTTCACCTTGGATTTATACAGAGAACCCCCCAGTACTCAAACTGCTTTACATTGTAGAGGGGGATGTAATCTCATTGGAGGCGACCCAATGACCCAGAAATGCTCCGTGGACAGACTTCCTCCCTGCTCCCCGTCTCGCTGGCAGGGGGCTCGTAGGAACACCCTCCCCTCCTTGACTCCAGCTCCACCCCTTCTTCACCTGCCCCCCTTATCATGTTATGAGTCTCACCTACAGGTCCCGCCCCCTGGCCTACCTGTTGCAGGTGTAAGTATGGTGTGTCGGACACAGCTGCCCTCCCCCTCCTCCCCCTCCTCCCCCTCCTCCCCCTCCTTCCCTCTTTCTCCCACTCCCCCCATATCTCACGCTCTCTCCTCCTCCCCCTCTCTTCCCTTTAAAGCAATACTTAGACCAGGCTTTCTGCATCCTCTACCCCTCTCCACCTCCTCTTCCATTCTTACTCTCTTTCTCTCCACCTCCTCCTCATCCTCCTTTGTTCCCCCTCTCCCGCCCTCCAGTGAGAGAGGCAGGAGGTCACCTCGCCGTCACTCTATCCAGCTGGAGCCGCTGAGAGGGCGAGCAGGAGAGGAGAGGTATAGAGGAAGACCAGAGGAGACAAGAGGGAGAGGAGGAGAGCAGGAGAGGGAGTGAGACACTATGTTAGCTGTTGTGGTGTGATATGTGTAGTTACTTGTAATAACCACTAGAGCATGCTGGACACTTATTTGGTGCTTGCTGACCTCAATGTGTGCATCAACAGTCTAAAGCAGTCATCTCCAATCCAAATAATTAGTTGGAATCATTTGTTTATTAGACATTTCCTATTCATACTGTATGGATAATAAAACCCATCCTATATTCACTTGTGTTTTAGCTTTTTCCCCACACCCACACTGAAAGTTGTTACTGTTACTTTAGTCTGTCTTGCTTTATGATAGTCACATGCCTCTACCTTTACAAGAAGTCTGTCAGTATTCTTCATGAGGGCTTTTAAGCTAATGTTAATTTGACTGTGTACTTCAAGAACATACATGTATTTTCCAAGACAGACCTGTTACTGGCTGTGTCTAAATATCCATTCTAGCGTAATACATACTTAAACTGCATACTAATTTCGCCTTTGATCTAGTAGAATTCACTCTTCTTTTCTGACTCACTTGTTTGGCAACAGCTGATAGTCAGATAAATTGACGCGCTGTACCAAAATGAACGAATGACGGGAGTCAATGCAATCGCGCATTAGATGACGAATTCTGAGTACTATTGCAGCGTTCACATGCTAGTCGGAACTTGGAAACCCGGAAATGTCAGGCTTGCTTACTGGTTGTAGTTATACACGTGCCGCATTCAACGAACAGCAAGTCGGACATTTCAGAGTTTCCTAGGTCCGACTAGCATGTGGACGCGGCATAGTTTCTAAATTTCACATACTATAAAACTAAATGTTTTTACATACTATTTATTACTCTAATATGGGTATTTGGACACTGCCTCTTTGTCTCTCACACACTGAGCACGAGCACAGTCATTATGGCCACAGCTTCCTCTGACCTATCAGACCACCTGTGCTGTTCCATCTGCACAGACATCTACACTGAGCCTGTGTCTCTAAGCTATCAGCACACCTTCTGCAAGAGATGCCTCCAAGACAGCCTGAATGCTGGACACCAACTCTGTCAAGTGGGCAGGGCTCTGGTCAGAGACAGAATCTTCCAGATCAACAGACTGATCAGGAACGTGGCCTACCAGCTGAAACTGGAGGAAGATGCTAAAAGACAGAGAGCTACAGCCGAGAGAGGAAACAGTAGAGAGATGAATGTCGTGAACATGGAGAGGCTCTGAAGCTGTTCTGTGAGACGGACAGTAAGCTGATCTCTGTGATCTGCAGAGATGGGTGAGACGACAGAGGACACACATTCAAACCTATAAGAGAAGCACATGAGGATCTGAAAAAAGAGGTAGCCTCAGATTTATGCTACTTCAAGAAGGACATTAGTGTGCTGGAATACTCAAGAGATGAGCAGCAAAGAGAAATGTCTCAAGCAAAAGAGACGTCAGATCATCTCAAAGTCCAGATCAGGTTGCTTGGTTGACAAGGAGATAGCACTTGCAAGGCTGGAGGAACAGCTAAAGGTGAAGAGAGTTAAAACGGCCTCTCTTCAGTTTGAGCTGGACCTCACTGAGCCCAGACACTTCCTGCTCTAGTGGATGGAGAGGGGCTGCACTGAGATGAGGGAGAGGAGGAAGGAGGAGGAGTGGGTGGAGAGGAATATGATAGAGAGGAATATGATAGAGGGATTAGGATAGAGGGGAATATGATAGAGTGAATATATTGAAAGGAATGTGACAGAGAGGATTTGTTTCATTAGATCTCTTTAAGACTTAAAACCTCTTAGGCTGACAGTCCCCGAAATCGGGCACAAAAATTTCTTTAAAAAACATGTAAATGTTTACATTACTTATTTGATTGATTTCCCACCGTTTTATATTTCAGAAGACATCCATCCAGACCTTCCTAGAACCACGTAAACATCCTCTGTCGAAAAAACGTGTATTTGCCTCCCTCTGGTGGTCGGCTGCATCATTACATCCATTTATATCACTTAACTGCAACGTTAAGTCAAATCAAATCAAATCAAATCAAATCAAATTTTATTGGTCACATGCGCCGAATACAACAGGTGCAGACATTACAGTGAAATGCTTACTTACAGCCCTTAACCAACAGTGCATTTATTTTAAACAAAAAAGTAAGAATAAAACAACAACAAAAAAGTGTTGAGAAAAAAAGAGCAGAAGTAAAAAATAAAGTGACAGTAGGGAGGCTATATATACAATAGAATAAAGTGACAGTAGGGAGGCTATATATACAGGGGGGTACCGTTGCATAGTCAATGTGCGGGGGCACCGGCTAGTTGAGGTAATATGTACATGTGGGTAGAGTTAAAGTGACTATGCATAAATACTTAACAGAGTAGCAGCAGCGTAAAAAGGATGGGGTGGGGGGGCAGTGCAAATAGTCCGGGTAGCCATGATTAGCTGTTCAGGAGTCTTATGGCTTGGGGGTAGAAGCTGTTGAGAAGTCTTTTGGACCTAGACTTGGCACTCCGGTACCGCTTGCCGTGCGGTAGCAGAGAGAACAGTCTATGACTAGGGTGACTGGAGTCTTTGACAATTTTGAGGGCCTTCCTCTGACACCGCCTGGTATAGAGGTCCTGGATGGCAGGGAGCTTTGCCCCAGTGATGTACTGGGCCGTACGCACTACCCTCTGTAGTGCCTTGCGGTCAGAGGCCAAGCAGTTGCCATACCAGGCGGTGATGCAACCAGTCAGGATGCTCTCGATGGTGCAGCTGTAGAATTTTTTGAGGATCTGAGGACCCATGCCAAATCTTTTTAGTCTCCTGAGGGGGAATAGGCTTTGTCGTGCCCTCTTCACGACTGTCTTGGTGTGTTTGGACCATGATAGTTCGTTGGTGATGTGGACACCAAGGAACTTGAAGCTCTCAACCTGTTCCACTACAGCCCCGTCGATGAGAATGGGGGCGTGCTCAGTCCTCTTTTTTTTCCTGTAGTCCACAATCATCTCCTTTGTCTTGGTCACGTTGAGGGAGAGGTTGTTGTCCTGGCACCACACGGCCAGATCTCTGACCTCCTCCCTATAGGCTGTCTCATCGTTGTCGGTGATCAGGCCTACCACTGTTGTGTCGTCGGCAAACTTAATGATGGTGTTGGAGTCGTGCCTGGCCATGCAGTCATGGGTGAACAGAGAGTACAGGAGGGGACTGAGCACGCACCCCTGAGGGGCCCCCGTGTTGAGGATCAGTGTGGCAGATGTGTTGTTACCTACCCTTACCACCTGGGGGCGGCCCGTCAGGAAGTCCAGGATCCAGTTGCAGAGGGAGGTGTTTAGTCCCAGGATCCTTAGCTTAGTGATGAGCTTTGAGGGCACTATGGTGTTGAATGCTGAGCTGTAGTCAATGAATAGCATTCTCACGTAGGTGTTCCTCTTGTCCAGGTGGGAAAGGGCAGTGTGGAGTGCGATAGAGATTGCATCATCTGTGGATCTGTTGGGGCGGTATGCAAATTGGAGTGGGTCTAGGGTTTCTGGGATTATGCTGTTGATGTGAGCCATGACCAGTCTTTCAAAGCACTTCATGGCTACAGACGTCAGTGCCACGGGTCGGTAGTCATTTAGGCAGGTTATCTTAGAGTTCTTGGGCACGGGGACTATGGTGGTCTGCTTGAAACATGTTGGTATTACAGACTCAGTCAGGGACATGTTGAAAATGTCAGTGAAGACACTTGCCAGTTGGTCAGCACATGCTCGGAGTACACGTCCTGGTAATCCGTCTGGCCCTGCGGCCTTGTGAATGTTGACCTGCTTAAAAGTCTTACTCACATCGGCTACGGAGAGCGTGATCACATAGTCGTCCGGAACAGCTGGTGCTCTCATGCATGCTTCAGTGTTGCTTGCCTCGAAGCGAGCATAGAAGTGGTTTAGCTCGTCTGGTAGGCTTGTGTCACTGGGCAGCTCGCGGCTGTGCTTCCCTTTGTAGTCTGTAATAGTTTTCAAGCCCTGCCACATCCGACGAGCGTCAGAGCCAGTGTAGTATGATTCAATCTTAGACCTGTATTGACTCTTTGCCTGTTTGATGGTTCGTCGGAGGTCATAGCGGGATTTCTTATAAGCGTCCGGGTTAGAGTCCCGTTCCTTGAAAGCGGCAGCTCTACCCTTTAGCTCAGTGCGGATGTTTCCTGTAATCCATGGCTTCTGGTTGGGGTATGTACGTACGGTCACTGTGGGGACGACATCATCGATGCACTTATTGATGAAGCCAGTGACTGATGTGGTGTACTCCTCAATGCTGTCTGAAGAATCCCTGAACATGTTCCAGTCTGTGCTAGCAAAACAGTCCTGTAGCTTAGCATCTGCGTCATCTGACCACTTTTTTATTAGCCGAGTCACTGGTGCTTCCTGCTTCAGTTTTTGCTTATAAGCAGGAATCAGGAGGATAGAGTTATGGTCAGATTTGCCAAATGGAGGGCGAGGGAGAGCTTTGTATGCGTCTCTGTGTGTGGAGTAAAGGTGGTCTAGAGTTTTTTCCCCTCTGGTTGCACATTTAACATGCTGGTAGAAATGAGGTAGAACGGATTTAAGTTTCCCTGCATTAAAGTCCCCTGCTACTAGGAGCGCTGCATCTGGATGAGCGTTTTCCTGTTGATTAATGGCCTTGTACAACTCATTCAGTGCAATCTTAATGCCAGCATTGGTTTGTGGTGGTAAATAGACAGCTATGAAAAGTATAGATGAAAACTCTCTTGGTAAATAGTGTGGTCTACAGCTTATCATAAGATACTCTACCTCAGGCGAGCAAAACCTTGAGACTTCCTTAGTATTTGATTTTGTGCACCAGCTGTTGTTTACAAAAATACAGAGACCGCCACCCCTCGTCTTACCCGAGTCTGCCGTTCTGTCCTGCCGATGTAGCGTATAGCCTGCTAGCTGAATGTTGTCATTGTTGTCATTCAGCCACGACTCCGTGAAACATAAGATATTACAGTTTTTAATGTCCCGTTGGTAGGATAACCGTAATCTTAAATCGTCCATTTTATTATCCAAAGCTTGAACGTTGGCTAATAGGATTGATGGGAGAGGCAGTTTACTCGTTCGCCGTCGGATCTTTACAAGGCACCCCGACCTACGTCCACGGTATCTCCGTCTCTTCCTCACGCGAATGACGGGGATCTGGGCCTTGTCTGGAGTCTGTAGAATATCCTTCGCGAACGCCTCGTTGAAAAAAAAGTGTTCGTCCAACGCGAGGTGAGTAATCGCTGTCCTGATATCCAGAAGCTCTCTTTGGTTATAAGAGACGATGGCATAAACATTATGTACAAAATAAATTACAAATAACGCGGAAAAACACACATAATAGTACAATTGGTTAGAGGGCTGTAAAACGGCAGCCATCTTCTTCCGGCGCTGTTCTTAAGTCAAAAGGGCGTTCCAGGAAAAACATTTATCCAGCTTGACTGCTTCACGGCACAGACATGGCAAAGCAATCACTGAATTTGTCTCGAGCAGGCAGAGCTAAATACATAACTTTCATAGCTCTACTATAAAGAATGCGACCTACACACTTCCTTAAACAGTGGTCCTCTGTAGCTCAGCTGGTAGAGCACGGCGCTTGTAACGCCAAGGTAGTGGGTTCGATCCCCGGGACCACCCATACACAAAAAATGTATGCACGCATGACTGTAAGTCGCTTTGGATAAAAGCGTCTGCTACATGGCATATTATTATTATTATTATTAAACCTAAAATAAGTCCAGAAGTAATTTTGTGTGGAAGTCAAACATTTGTTCAGAACGACAAAATCGAGACCTTTACATAGCCCTTCTCCCATTGTCTATAGGAGGGATGCACACTGGTTAAATGCGCCAAATGTTAATTTAGACATTCACAAATTTTACAGATTTTGACTACCACTAATGTCATGAAATGTTTGGCAAAGTAGTAAAGAAGGTTGTATTATACTTTTCTTGTGTACTAGATCATATGGTTTGAAAAGTGTTTTTTTTCTCAGACATAAATGAACAATTCCAGGTGAAAGCTAAATTCATAGCTTCCTGGGGGGAGGGACACCACTACATTAATAAAATAATGCCCTCTTGCTAGATTGATGACTAAAGCCCTAGTGAAACAGTGCAAAATGGTTGTCAGCTCAACTGGTTAAATACAAGACCTGTTCATTGTGAAATGTATGTGTTCAAGTCTAATAATTTTGCTCTATATATTTTCTGCTCTGTATGTAATTGTATCTGTTTAAGCTGTTTGGATTGTTAATTGATATAACACAGGGCACCATTGAAAAAGAGACACTGGTCTCAATTGGGATTCCCTGTATAAATAAAGAGGAATATGATAGAGGGAATATGATAGCGAGTATTATGATGGAGTGGAATATGATGGAGAGGAATATAATAGAGGGAATATGATAGAGGAATATAATGGAGGGGAATATGATAGAGAATGAATGGAGGATTGTGTGACGCTCTTGAGCAACAAAGGTTGTCTGTTTGGTTACATCAACTGGAAAGACATGGATAAGAAAATGTTCAAACATAATTTTAAACAATACTGTTCTATAGTCAGCTGATATTGATTTCCTTATTTAATAATTTATTAAACTTAAATGCTAAACATCAATGACACCTACTCTTCAATTACATTTTTTGGTCCTATATAATTGCACATCTAGCTAATTTTATCCCTCTATGAGCATGCGTACCGTAAAGATACGGTAAGGATCATTCGACTGCAACAGCTCTGGTTGATTTAATCGATCAATGGCTCAGGTCACTTGACCAAGATAAACTTGTGGATGAGCTGCTTCTTGATTTTAGTGCTGCATTTGACCTTGTTGATCATATGGCTAATAGCTGTGGCCATTGAAGAGAGATGTTTTCTTGAACCCTCATTTCTTTTTTGGAACTTTGTTACTGAGGTGACATAGACTATGGAAGACTTGTTTTACTGTAGTAAGGTAGCCTATGTATTTCATTGATGATGATGATGATGATGATGATGATGATGAAAAATATTGACATTAGTGGTAGGCTGAGATCGAACAAACAACCTAAGTAAGCCTGGCTGCTATTTATGATATCTAAAACATATTGACTTTTAATTACGCAAAACACATGTCGTTTGAATGGTCAACCATTTGATATGAGTTACAGCATTTTATTTAAATAAAAAATTAGGTTATATGGATTCATTGTATATATTAGGTATGATTGTGCTGCATAGGTACAAAAAATCTAAAATAAATAAACGAAATTGTGCCAGCATTTGATTACACATGAAAGCTGCTGTGGGTAACCATGGCAATGGGGACTCCATTGTGACATCACAAGATTCCGATTCTGGAAGGCTACCTGTTGCACAGACAAACTGAACAGTGCAAAGAGACTGATTCAACTAACCACTGACAGATTATTAATGTCCTATTTCATTAGTGAGAGAACACACTGCTTACTTCAGAGGTAGGTTGTAATATAACTTATTGTGAATGTGTTTCAGTAGTATAACTTATTTTCAAATTACTTGTGTATGAATGTGACATTTTAAGTAGACCTAACATGACTAGTGAAACTGTTGAAGAGAGATAGTTTGCTTGAGTCCTCTTTTTGTGAGAAAATGCTTCATCCTGACACCTGAGATGTCATGTTACAATTGTAGTGAGCCAGCCTAATGGCTAATGCATTCTATTGATGTCAGAAAAAATACTCTGTGTTAATCACCAACATATGTTGTAATCAATTATCTCAATAAATATGTACCAAAAGTGTAGGTTGTGTAAAAAAACAAGTATGCCTACCTAATTTGTAGCTGATTCATTTCTAATAAGAATAATATGTTCTTAATTGAATGGACATCCATTTCAAATGGTTGAATTGATAGACCTCTTTAAATTGAGGTGCACTCAGGGGCACTCAAAGAGAAGACTGGCGTTTTTACCTCCTTGGTTTTTAAAATAGATGAAACTGTACAAGTTAGGTCCTGCATGGATATAGAGTCATTTTCTACCCAAAACACAGTGTTTTCAATGATATGATGGAAGTGATTAGTGTGGTTTGTGAGAACCAGGCCCAATATGGAGTAGAGCTACATGAGGGGTTGAATAAGGCTCAATAGTAAGGTACAGAAAGAGCCTGAAGTTTGCTTTTTAAAGTCTGTGTTGTGCTTTTTCATCTCCAATGGCAACGCCTTGCATCACAATAATGATGTCATAAAGGATATTGTTCACATAATGATAAGAACAGCCAAAATCGATTCATTTGAACTTGGTCGCTTTTCCAGTAGCCATCTTTTTACTAGTAATTCAGATAGGCCTATTACGTAAACATATCTGGAGCAGGATTCTCACTTGCTTAATTGTAAGTAGCTGGGAAGAAAACGTGTGCACATTGTAAAGAGATGCATTATTATTTGGTTAGCAACACCCACTTACTACAACGTTATGTATTTTCCAGAGTTATTGTTAGCTAAGAGGAAGACATGGAGGGTTCAACGCTGACACAGAGGAGGGGTGAGTGTCGGTTGGAGGAAAGGGCGATCCAGACAGACTACGTGATGGAGCTGGGAGCCAGGTTGGCTCTGGTTTTGCAGATCCAGAAGGATCAAGAGAAGAAGATGAAGAGGATTTGGTTCAAGACGAGGAAAATGCCAAGACTGATTGAGGAGGTAACAAGACCAACTTTGACAAAGTCGACTAGAGTTCTATTTAACAATATTAATTAAAGCAAATACAAGTTATTGTAAGGGCAAAATGTTCCATATCACATGGAATGTAAGCTAACAATGTTTTGTCCTTATTTCTTTTTGTATTAGGCTACACCATGGCAATGCTTATAACTGTTCTTGTCTAAATGTGTTGTATCATGTCTGTCTGTTTCAGTGTATTTATGTCCTCAGTTCTTGTCATAAAAAATAAACAACCGTTCTATCATAGACGCTCATATCAGGATTATGTGGATGTCTCACCTAGCTACCTTAAGTTGAATGCACTAACTAACTATAAGTCGTTCTGGATAAAAGCGTCTGATAAATGGCTAAAATGTCAAATGTTATGCTGGGTGTGGGGCATGTATTTTTACACTTAGCTGGCCCATTGGTTAGGGGACCCAGGGTTGGGACAGACTGGTGCAGAGCATCTGAGAGGACACTAGATATATATATATATATATATATGTGATGTATAAGTAAATAGTGCTGACTCATACAGTATGTATGTATGTACTGAATGTGATCACTTTCATCATGTCTGTTTCTTTTCTCACGCAGAATGTGAGAGATGTGAGCAACTGTCCTCTCACTGAGTTTATGGCTCCCTGTATTGACTCCCTCCCACCACTGGCTTTCACCAGTCAGAGGCCTATACCAACCATGTTGCATCCCCCATCTCCATTGGCCATACGCGCTCAGGATGCACAACGGTTCATTGTATTTTCATACTTTGTCCCTGAAACCTGCCAGTCTGCTGAATGCCCAGTTGCCACAGAGGCCACTGCAGATGTATCTACAGGTAAATGAGAGGACCTATGGACAGATACACATATTTCCTCAATGCTGCATCGATACCTGCCACACTTCTTTGACGAAGACTCCATGCAGCCACATCAGGCAGTAGAGGGCACCACTGAGGTCTCAGTTGCTCCAGTGGCAATATCTAATGTCAAGGAAGAGGACAGATTCTATCCTTACTCCCTCCCACCCCTGGCTCAGCGGTTCATTGGCAATTCATTCAATTTCCTCGAAACCTCCCAGCCTGCTGTTTCAGCCACAGAGTGCCCAGTTGCCACAGAGGCCACTGCTACCACAGCCACTGTCAAGGGAGAGAATCGATGGGCAGCTAGAAGTCTTCCTTCAGTGCTGCCTCCATGCCTGCCAACAGTCTTTGACAATGACTTCATGCCACCAGAGCAGACAGTAGAGGATACCTATGAGGTCTCAGTTGCTACAGAGACCACTGCAGGCACATCCATTGTCCAGGGAGAGGACCTGTTGGGTGATAAAAGCCCGGCTCCAATGCTGCCTTCAAAGTTGCAACACAGTCTAGACAATGACCATAAGCAGCCAGAGGAGGCAGTAGAGGACACCACCAAGAGTCAAGTGTCCAGGGAAGCAGCCGTTTCCGTATCCACTGTCCACAATCTGCCAGGGGAGGCAGTAGAGGACACCAACAAGTGTCCAGTTGCCAGGGAAACAGCCGTTTCTGTGTCCACTTTCCACACAGAGGAGTTTTTAGCTGATAAAAGTCCTCCTGCACCTGCAACACTGCCTCTAATCCTGACCTGCACCCACAACAATGACCACAAACAGCTATGGAAGACAGTTGAGTGCACTACAAAGGGCTCAGTCGACACAGAGGCAACTGTTGCCATTTACACCTGGGATGATAAAAGTCCTCCAGGTCTGCAATGCATTCACAACAACAATGACCACAAGCAGCCAGAGGAGACAGTTGAGGACACCACAGAGTGCTCAGTTAACACAGAGGCAAGTGCAGTTGCATCCACTGTCAAGAGAGAGGAACTGATGAGTGATAAAAGCCCTGTCCTAGCACTTCCTCCAAGCCTGGCATGCATCCATGACAAGGACCACAAGCAGCCAGAGCAGAAAGGGAAGGACACTAGTGAAGAGGTGGATCGCTGCCCTCATGCTCACCAGCTGGTCCCAGATGCTAACTTAACTCTGGCATCCCCTCTGCTCTGCATGGCCACTAACATTTACATTTATATTTTAGTCATTTAGCAGACGCTCTTATCCAGAGCGACTTACAGGAGCAATTAGGGTTAAGTGCCTTGCTCAAGGGCACATTTACGTCATTTAGCAGACGCTCTTATCCAGAGAGACTCACAAATTGGTGCATTCACCCTATAGCCAGTGGGATAACCACTTTACACTAAGACGCCTGTTAGAGTGAGAGCCTCCATATGCAAGTCAGAGGATGAGGAACCCAGGCCCTGGACGCTGGAAGAGGCAAAGGTAGGTGTCCTATTTTACACTACTACTCTACAGGGTTGGGGGTCTGTTCCATTTCAATTCAAAGCATTGAATTAAGTACTTCCTGAATTGACTGGAATTGAAATGGAATTGACCCCAACCCTGCTACTCTATGCTCATAGTATAAAACATCACCCCTTACTAGGGTAAACATTTGTATTACGTTTGGTGTGGACCCAGGGAGAACATCTATGGCTATTATAAAATCGGTTTGGAATACAAATAAACAAGTTACCTCAATTACTGTCCTCCAAATTGTGTGCCCCTTGAGGCCATCAATGTATGTTGATCCCTCAAATGTGTATTGAATGTGCCACATTGGAACAATATTACATCTAGAGTCAATGTCTTCCTGTTAGGATTATTGGACAGGCATTGACATTGAGAGTGAAGAGAGGACCGTCAAGGAGGAGGTGAGCCCGTGGGAGGGTTTGAAGCGTGAGGCGGACCGTGCCCATTCCAAGAGCTCCAATGGGACGGTTTCATCAGAGAGAGCAGATACCATCCTGGGAAGAGTGGGCTTTCTGGCCATGAACCTCAAGCAGAAAGTCACGTTTTTAAAGACAGAGGAAAAAGAGAAAAATAATAAACTGAATAAGAAGTTGAAAGATGACGAGAAAGAGAGAAAGGAGATGAAGGCGAGAGAGAAAGAGCAAAAGAAAGCCATGAAGGCTGAGAAAAAGAGGGACAAGTTAGAACAGAAAAAGAGAGAGAATGAAAGAAAAGAGAAGGAAAAGGCAGAGAAGAAGAGTTTAGAGGGGCTGATTAAGATACACAATGCCATGATGAAAGACAGGATTAAGAAAGAGAAGAAGTGGTCTGAGGAGCTGAAAAAGAGAGAGAAAGCTCAAGCTGAGCTCCTGGAGATGGAGCGAAAGATTCAAAAAAAGGAGGAGAAGAAGAGAGAAAAGAGGAGGAAAGAGGAGAGGAAGAGACTGGAGAAGAGGAAAAAGAGGGAGCCAGCTGGAGGTGGAACTGAGAGGGTGATAGAAGAGCAGGGAAGGGATGAAAGCTTGAAGATGGATGAGTAGACTGGGTAAGAAAGAGTGAGAAGGAAGATACTGTATTTTTGCATGCAATGAAAAACAAAGAATAAAAAAATAAATGTTTACTCTGTTTGTTTTTTGTCAAGGCATACCGTACAAAACATTATAAACACAAAATGTTTACTTTTCGCAAATTTGGGGAGTGTTGCACAGTTTAAATGTTGAATCCTAAATCGACACTAAGTACTCCTACATGTTGAAAGGATTGGATAGGTGTACATATAAATTAGGTGTAATATGGCAAATAAAGTCTATCAGAGGGAAAGGTAGAGCCATTACCAGTGTTTATAACTATGGGATAGGTAGAGAAAATTCTAAAACAAATCTCACAAGCACTCATCCATAGTCAAGTGAACTACTGTTGTCTGGAGTAATGCAGGTGTTGGTGACCTAAAGAGACTGCAAATAGCACAAAATAAGGCAGCAAGAAAGGTTCTGCAATGTGGTTATGAGATGTTCTCCATAGAATTACATAATGTACTCGAATGGCCGACTGTCAATGAAATGATAAAAAAAACACACAAAAAAACATTTTTCATGAAATGTACTGAAAGACCAACCGCTATATGTGATTAACTGGATATGGTCAAAGACGACTCGTAAAGGCAATAGGAATCTGGTTCTGGTTCTCTGTCCTTTTCTTTTTACCTTGCTTTTGTTATTTTGTTATTTTTTCAATGTTTTGTTTTTACATTTCGTAAAATGTAATAATTACAAAAACATTTCATTTAAATTTCAATTTAGTAACATACTGTATCATTCAAATAAATATTATTATTTGTCTAATCATATTTTTTGCCTTTGAAGCCTAATATTTTGTAACATAATGTATGACTGACATGAGGGTAATCAAAGGGAGAGAGATAAGGGTAACAATGAAGACTTCTTCCATCACAGTTTCTAAGTGATGAGTGGAAGTGTACAGTGCCCTCCTGAATTATTGGCACCAGAAGGAAATGTGAACAAAAAAGGCTGTGAAAACATGTCATTGTGGTCTATCAGCTTGATCTTACACTCAAAATATCATATTTATTTATTTATTTTATTTCACCTTTATTTAACCAGGTAAGCCAGTTGAGAACAAGTTCTCATTTACAACTGCGACCTGGCCAAGATAAAGCAAAGTAGTGCAATAAAAACAACAACACAGAGTTACTTATGGGGTAAAAAAAAAACATAGTCAAAAAAAATACAACAGCAAATATATATATACAGTGTGTGCAAATGTAGCAAGTTATGGAGGTAAGGCAATAAATAGGCTATAGTTCAAAAATAATTACAATTAGTATTAACACTGGAATGCTAGATGTTTAAGAGATGATGTGCAAATAGAGATACTGGGGTGCAAAAGAGCAAAATAAATAACAATATTGTCACGGTTTCGGCCGAGGCGGCCCCTCCTCCTTGTTCGGGCAGGTTTCGGCGGTCGTCGTCTCCTGAGTACTAGCTGCCACCGTTCTATGTTTCTTGTTTGATTGGTTTTGTCTGTTTGTCACACCTGTTTTGTGTTATGTCTCATTAAGCACCCTATTTAGTTCCTTGTTGTTAGTTTAGGTGTTGTGTGTAATTGTTCTGCTGTCGTGTGGTTGTTTTGCTCTGTGTTTTGCTCTCTCTCTCATTTTTGGATTATATTGTAGAGAGACCAGCACTTTGTGCATACTGACGTTTTTGTTCTAGTGTGCGTTTGTTTGCGCCCGTGACCTGTTGTCGGTTTTGGGCTTACTCAAGGACTTTCACTAAAGTGCTTTGGATTTATTCTCTGTGTCCTGCGTGTGATTCCACATCCCACTACACTCCACTCGTGACAGAATTACACACCATCTGATGGAATCAGCAGGATCACCCGCACCTACCGAGATCATGGAGGAGCGTCTTCGTGGTCAAGAGGATCGGATCACCAAATCGGGCACGCCTTGGACCGCGTCATGAACACCCTCCATCGATGGGAGACAAGCGGGGTACCCACACCCCCACCTATCGCACCATCACCATCGGTCAGCCCGCCCGTCCAACTACCGGAACCCAGTGGGATTCGGCTCTCGCTCCCGAGGGCGTACGACGGCACCGCTCCCGGGTGTCAGGGGTTCCTATTACAAGTTGAGCTCTACCTTGCCACCATACACCCGGCGCCCTCGGGATACGAGAGCGTTTCCGCCCTCATCTCCTGTCTCACCGGCAAGGCGTTGGAGTGGGCCAACGCCGAATGGAGGGGAATAGACGCCGCCACAGTCACCTATGCGGAGTTCTCCCGCCGCTTCCGTGCTGTCTTCGACCATCCACCAGAAGGGAAGGCGGCGGGGGAGCGTCTATTCTACCTCCGACAGGGGATGAGGAGCGCTCAAGAGTTTGCGCTGGAGTTCCGGACTCTAGCGGCAGATGCAGGGTGGAATGAGAGGGCCCTCATAGACCACTTTAGATGTAGCCTTCGGGAGGACGTCCGCAGAGAGTTAGCGTGCAGGGATACTACACTAACATTTGACCAGTTGGTGGACATGGCCATTCGGCTGGACACCCTGCTCGCAACCTGCGGACGTCCCAGGTGGGGGCCTCCCATTCCACCCTCCAGCCCCTCCGAGCAGTGTCCGATGGAGCTTGGAGGTGCTGGCGCTAGAGGGAGGAGAGGAAGGAGCCCGAGGGGGGCAGTCTCCTGCACCAACTGTGGCCGCGGAGGGCACACCGCGGCTAGGTGCTGGGGAGGGTCCCCTGGTGAGGGAGATGGCAGGTCACACATTGGGGAGTCCTCCCAGGTGAGTAGGCGCCCTACTTACCCAGAGCTTTCTGTCGTACACATTACATTACCTGTTTGTTTCCCACAGGTTGCACCTCGTTCCCAGCATAAGGCGCTAGTCGATTCAGGCGCAGCTGGGAATTTTGTAGATCGTAAATTCTGTGTTGAGTTAGGGATTCCCCTCCTTCCAGTCGATAAGCCTTTCCCTGTACATGCCTTAGATAGTCGTCCGTTAGGATCTGGGTTGATTGGGGAGGTCACGGCGCCACTTAGGATGATGACGCAGGGGGGTCATGAGGAGATGATTCAACTCTATCTGATCAACTCTCCTGCATATCCGGTGGTACTGGGGCTTCCCTGGTTGATTACCCATGATCCTACGATTTCGTGGCGAGAGAAGGCTCTTAAAGGGTGGTCTGCTCAGTGTGAGGGGCTATGTCTGGGTGTTTCCGTAGGGGCGACCTCGGTGGAGAGCCCGAACCAGATGCCAGCACTGCACATTCCGCCTGAGAATGAGGATTTGGCACTCGTGTTTAGTAAGACCAGAGCGGCACGGTTGCCGCCTCATAGACAGGGGGATTGTGCGATAGACCTCCAGACAGGAGCTGCGCTCCTGAGGAGCCATGTGTATCCTTTGTCACAGGAGGAGAAAATTGGCAATGGAGACTTACATTGCCAAATCTCTGAGACAGGGATACATACGTCCCTCCACTTCTCCCGCGTCCTCGAGCTTCTTTTTTGTGAAGAAAAAGGATGGAGGTTTGCGTCCGTGTATTGATTACCGCGGTCTCAATCAGGTGACTGTGAAATATAGTTATCCACTCCCGCTGATTGCGACCATGACGGAGTCATTACACGGGGCACGGTTCTTCACAAAATTGGACCTCAGGAGCGCATATAACTTGGTGCGCATTAGGGAGGGCGATGAGTGGAAGACAGCATTTAGTACTACCTCCGGCCATTACGAGTATCTCGTCATGCCATATGGGTTAATGAATGCTCCATCAGTCTTCCAATCATTTGTAGATGAGATTTTCCGGGACATGCAGGCGCAGGGAGTAGTGGTGTACATAGATGATATTCTTGTGTACAGCTCTACTCGGGCCGAGCATGTAGCCCTGGTGCGCAGGGTATTGAGGAGACTGTTGGAGCATGACCTGTATGTCAAAGCCGAGAAATGTCTGTTCTTTCAGGAGTCAGTCTCCTTTTTGGGTTACCAGTTGTCTGCGTCAGGGGTGAGAATGGAGGTTGACCGAGTGTCTGCCGTGCGTAATTGGCAAACCCCAACTACGGTTAAAGAGGTGCAGCGGTTCTTGGGTTTTGCGAATTACTACCGGAGGTTTATCCGGGGTTTTGGACAGGTGGCAGCTCCCATAACGTCTCTTCTGAAGGGGGGTCCGGTGCGCTTGCGGTGGTCGGCTGGGGCGGACAGGGCCTTTGGGAGACTGAAGGACCTGTTTACCTCGGCTCCAGTGCTGGCGCACCCGGATCCCGCTTTACCCTTCCAAGTAGAGGTGGACGCGTCTGAGGCCGGTATCGGGGCAGTTCTTTCACAACGGTCCGGCACACCACCTAAGCTCCGCCGCTGTGCTTTCTATTCTAAGAAGCTCAGTCCGGCGGAGCGGAATTATGACGTAGGGGACAGGGAGCTCTTAGCCGTAGTACAGGCCCTAAAGGTGTGGAGGCATTGGCTTGAGGGGGCTCAACACCCTTTCCTCATTCTGACCGACCACCGTAACCTGGAATACATTCGGGCAGCTAGGAGACTGAATCCTCGCCAGGCTCGATGGACTATGTTTCTTGCCCGGTTTGTGTTCAAGATCACTTACATCCCTGGGTCCCAGAACGGGAAGGCAGATGCCCTGTCCCGGCGGTATGACACGGAGGAGAGGTGCGTGGAGCCCATTCCCATACTACCGGAGTCTTGTCTGGTGGCACCGGTGGTGTGGGAGGTCGATGCGGAGATCGAGCGGGCATTACGCACCGACCCTAGCCCTCCACAGTGTCCGGTGGGTCGGACATACGTCCCGCTCGAGGTCCGGGATCGGCTGATTTATTGGGCTCACACGTCACCCTCCTCTGGACATCCAGGTATTGGCCGGACAGTGCACTGCCTTAGTACTACGTACTGGTGGCCAACATTAGCCAGGGATGTGAGGGTTTATGTCTCCTCCTGCTCAGTGTGTGCCCAGTGTAAGGCGCCCAGACACTTGCCCAGGGGTAAATTACAACCCCTGCCCGTTCCACAACGACCCTGGTCTCACCTCTCGGTGGATTTTGTTACCGACCTTCCCTCCTCACAAGGGAATACCACCATCCTGGTCGTTGTGGATCGGTTCTCGAAGGCCTGTCATCTCCTTCCCATGCCGGGTCTTCCTACTGCCCTACAGACTGCTGAGGCTCTATTTACTCACGTCTTCCGGCATTACGGGGTACCCGAGGATATAGTGTCCGATCGAGGCCCCCAGTTTACCTCCAGAGTCTGGAGAGCCTTTATGGAACGGTTGGGGGTCTCGGTGAGCCTTACCTCGGGTTACCACCCGGAGTGTAATGGGCAGGTCGAACGAGTCAACCAGGATGTGGGTAGGTTTCTGAGGTCATATTGTCAGGGCCGGCCGGAGGAGTGGGCGAGATATGTGCCCTGGGCCGAGATGATCACGCTCTCCGTAGCCGATGTGAGTAAGACTTTTAAGCAGGTCAACATTCACAAGGCCGCAGGGCCAGACGGATTACCAGGACGTGTACTCCGAGCATGTGCTGACCAACTGGCAAGTGTCTTCACTGACATTTTCAACATGTCCCTGACTGAGTCTGTAATACCAACATGTTTCAAGCAGACCACCATAGTCCCCGTGCCTAAGAACTCTAAGATAACCTGCCTAAATGACTACCGACCCGTAGCACTGACGTCTGTAGCCATGAAGTGCTTTGAAAGACTGGTCATGGCTCACATCAACAGCATAATCCCAGAAACCCTAGACCCACTCCAATTTGCATACCGCCCCAACAGATCCACAGATGATGCAATCTCTATCGCACTCCACACTGCCCTTTCCTACCTGGACAAGAGGAACACCTACGTGAGAATGCTATTCATTGACTACAGCTCAGCATTCAACACCATAGTGCCCTCTAAGCTCATCACTAAGCTAAAGATCCTGGGACTAAACACCTCCCTCTGCAACTGGATCCTGGACTTCCTGACGGGCCGCCCCCAGGTGGTAAGGGTAGGTAACAACACATCTGCCACACTGATCCTCAACACGGGGGCCCCTCAGGGGTGCGTGCTCAGTCCCCTCCTGTACTCTCTGTTCACCCATGACTGCATGGCCAGGCACGACTCCAACACCATCATTAAGTTTGCCGACGACACAACAGTGGTAGGCCTGATCACCGACAACGATGAGACAGCCTATAGGGAGGAGGTCAGAGATCTGGCCGTGTGGTGCCAGGACAACAACCTCTCCCTCAACGTGACCAAGACAAAGGAGATGATTGTGGACTACAGGAAAAAAAAGAGGACTGAGCACGCCCCCATTCTCATCGACGGGGCTGTAGTGGAACAGGTTGAGAGCTTCAAGTTCCTTGGTGTCCACATCACCAACGAACTATCATGGTCCAAACACACCAAGACAGTTGTGAAGAGGGCACGACAAAGCCTATTCCCCCTCAGGAGACTAAAAAGATTTGGCATGGGTCCTCAGATCCTCAAAAAATTCTACAGCTGCACCATCGAGAGCATCCTGACTGGTTGCATCACCGCCTGGTATGGCAACTGCTTGGCCTCTGACCGCAAGGCACTACAGAGGGTAGTGCGTACGGCCCAGTACATCACTGGGGCAAAGCTCCCTGCCATCCAGGACCTCTATACCAGGCGGTGTCAGAGGAAGGCCCTCAAAATTGTCAAAGACTCCAGCCACCCTAGTCATAGACTGTTCTCTCTGCTACCGCACGGCAAGCGGTACCGGAGAGCCAAGTCTAGGTCCAAAAGACTTCTCAACAGCTTCTACCCCCAAGCCATAAGACTCCTGAACAGCTAATCATGGCTACCCGGACTATTTGCACTGCCCCCCCACCCCATCATTTTTACCCTGCTGCTACTCTGTTCAGTATTTATGCATAGTCACTTTAACTCTACCCACATGTACATGTTACCTCAACTACCTCAACTAGCCGGTGCCCCCGCACATTGACTATGCAACGGTACCCCCCTGTATATATAGCCTCCCTACTGTCACTTTATTTTATTGTATATATAGCCTCCCTACTGTCACTTAATTTTACTTCTGCTCTTTTTTTCTCAACACTTTTTTGTTGTTGTTTTATTCTTACTTTTTTGTTTAAAATAAATGCACTGTTGGTTAAGGGCTGTAAGTAAGCATTTCACTGTAATGTCTGCACCTGTTGTATTCGGCGCAAGTGACCAATAAAATTTGATTTGATTTGATTTGATTTGAGATGGCACAGAACTCTCTCCGCCACTCCTCCACTGG
Source organism: Coregonus lavaretus (assembly GCF_964263955.1). NCBI lineage: Eukaryota > Metazoa > Chordata > Actinopteri > Salmoniformes > Salmonidae > Coregonus > Coregonus lavaretus. The sequence continues at coordinate 80,274 of NW_028159476.1, forward strand.
ACTAACCCCTTTCCAGTGTGTGTTAGGGTACCAGCCGGTTCTGGCACCTTGGCATGAGAGCCAGATCGAGGCCCCTGCTGTGGATGAGTGGGTGCGGCGCTCGGAGGAGACGTGGAACGCTGCACACGTCCATCTGCAGCGAGCCATCCGTCGACAGAAGACGAGCGCCGACCTACACCGCAGTGAGGGGCCAGTGTACGCACCTGGAGATCGAGTCTGGCTCTCAACCAGAAACCTGCCCCTCCGCCTGCCCTGCCGGAAGCTGGGTCGGCGGTTTGTGGGGCCTTTTAAAGTCCTGAGGAGATTGAACGAGGTGTGTTACAGGTTACAACTGCCCATTGATTACAAGAATATTAACCCCTCGTTCCATGTGTCTCTCCTCAGGCCGGTGGTAGCTGGTCCACTCCAGGACTTTGAGATTGAGGAGACTCCTCCGCCCCCGTTGGACATCGAGGGGGCTCCGGCGTACACTGTTCGGACCATCCTGGATTCGAGACGCCGGATGAGGGGTCTCCAATATCTCGTGGAGTGGGAGGGGTACGGTCCGGAGGAGCGGTGCTGGGTGCCGAGGAGGGACATTCTGGATCCGTCCCTGCTGACCGAATTCCATCGTGGTCATCCTACGCGCCCTGCTCCGCGTCCTCCTGGTCATCCCCAAGGCCGGGGGCAGCGCACGGCTGGAGCCGTGCGTCAAGGGGGGGTACTGTCACGGTTTCGGCCGAGGCGGCCCCTCCTCCTTGTTCGGGCAGGTTTCGGCGGTCGTCGTCTCCGGAGTACTAGCTGCCACCGTTCTATGTTTCTTGTTTGATTTGATTTGTCTGTTTGTCACACCTGTTTTGTGTTATGTCTCATTAAGCACCCTATTTAGTTCCTTGTTGTTAGTTTAGGTGTTGTGTGTAATTGTTCTGCTGTTGTGTGGTTGTTTTGCTCTCTCTCTCATTTTTGGATTATATTGTAGAGAGACCAGCACTTTGTGCATACTGACGTTTTTGTTCTAGTGTGCGTTTGTTTGCGCCCGTGACCTGTTGTCGGTTTTGGGCTTACTCAAGGACTTTCACTAAAGTGCTTTGGATTTATTCTCTGTGTCCTGCGTGTGATTCCACATCCCACTACACTCCACTCGTGACAAATATAGGGATGAGGTAGTTGGGTAGGCTAATTTCAGATGGGCTGTGTACAGGTGCAGTGATCGGTAAGGTTGCAATTCGTTCCAGTCATTGGCAGGAGAGAACTGGAAGGAATGGCGGCCAAAGGAGGTGTTGGCTTTGGGGATGACCAGTGAGATATACCTGCTGGAGCGCAGACTACGGATGGGTGCTGCTATGGTAACCAATGAGCTAAGATAAGGTGGGGATTTGCCTAGCAGTGATTTATAGATGGCCTGGAGCCAGTGGGTTTGACGACGAACATGTAGTGAGGACCAGCCAACAAGAGCGTACAGGTCACAGTGGTGGGTAGTGTATGGGGCTTTGGAGACAAAACGGATGGCACAGTGATAGACTACATCCAATTTGCTGAGTAGAGTGTTGGAGGCTATTTTGTAAATGACATCGCCGAAGTCAAGGATCGGTAGGATAGTCAGTTTTACGAGGGCATGTTTGGCAGCATGAGTGAAGGAGGCTTTGTTGCGGAATAGGAAGCCGATTCTAGATTTAACTTTGGATTGGAGATTCTTAATGTGAGTCTGGAAGGATAGTTTACAGTCTAACCAGACACCTAGGTATTTGTAGTTGTCCACATACTCTAGGTCAGACCCGTCGAGAGTAGTGATTCTAGTCGGGTGGGCGGGTGCCAGCAGCGTTCGATTGAAGAGCATGCATTTAGTTTTACTAGTGTTTAAGAACAGTTGGAGGCTACTGAAGGAGTGTTGTATGGCATTGAAGCTCGTTTGGAGGTTTGTTAACACAGTGTCCAATGAAGGGCCAGATGTATACAAAATGGTGTCGTCTGCGTAGAGGTGGATCTGGGAGTCACCAGTAGCAAGAGCGACATCATTGATATACACAGAGAAAAGAGTCGGCCCAATAATTGAACCCTGTGGCACCCCCATAGAGACTGCCATAGGTCCAGATAACAGGCCCTCCGATTTGACACATTGAACTCTAACTGAGAAGTAGTTGGTGAACCAGGCGAGGCAGTCATTTGAGAAACCAAGGCTATTTAGTCTGCCAATAAGAATGCGGTGGTTGACAGAGTCGAAAGCCTTGGCCAGGTCGATGAAGACGGCTGCACAGTACTGTCTATTATCAATCGCGGTTATAATATCGTTTAGGACCTTGAGCGTGGCTGAAGTGCACCCATGACCAGCTCGGAAACCGGATTGCATAGCGGAGAAGGTACGGTGGGATTCGAAATGGTCGGTGATCTGTTTGTTAACTTGGCTTTCAAATACTTTCGAAAGGCAGGTCAGGATGGATATAGGTCTGTAACAGTTTGGATCTAGAGTGTCACCCCCTTTGAAGAGGGGGATGACCGCGGCAGCTTTCCAATCTCTGGGGATCTCAGACGTTATGAAAGAGAGGTTGAACAGGCTAGTAATAGGGATTGCGACAATTTCGGCGGCTAGTTTTAGAAAGAAAGGGTCCAGATTGTCTAGCCCAGCTGATTTGTAGGGGTCCAGATTTTGCAGCTCTTTCAGAACATCAGCTGTCTGAGTTTGTGTGAAGGAGAAGTGTGTGGGGGGGGGGGGGGGGGGGGCATGGGCAAGTTGCAGCGGAGGGTGCAGAGTTGGTGGCCGGGGTAGTGGTAGCCAGGTAAAAGCCATGGCCAGCCGTAGCAAAATGCTTGTTGAAATTCTCGATTATTGTAGATTTATCGGTGGTGATAGTGTTTCCTAGCCTCAGTGCAGTTGGCAGCTGGGAGGAAGTGCTCTTATTCTCCATGGACTTTACAGTGTCCCAAAACATTTTGGAGTTAGTGCTACAGGATGCAAATTTCTGTTTGAAAAAGTTAGCCTTTGCATTCCTGACTGCTTGTGTATATTGGTTCCTAACTTCCCTGAAAAGTTGCATATTGCGGGGGCTATTTGATGCTAATGCAGTTCGCCACAGGATGTTTTTGTGCTGGTCAAGGGCAGTCAAGTCTGAGGAGAACCAGGGGCTATATCTGTTCTTAGTTCTGTATTTTTTGAATGGGGCATGTTTATTTAGGATTGAGAGGAAATTACTTTTAAAGAACAACCAGGCATCCTCTACTGACGGAATGAGATCTATATCCATCCAGGATACCTGGGCCAGGTCAATTAGGAAGGCCTGCTTGCTAAAGTGTTTTAGGGAGCGTTTGACAGTGATGAGGGGTGGTCGTTTGACCGCGGACCCGTTACGGACGCAGGCAATAAGGCAGTGATCGCTGAGATCCTGGTTGAAGACAGCGGAGGTGTATTTAGAGGGTAAGTTAGTCAGGATGATATCTATGAGGGTACCCATGTTTACGGATTTAGGGTTGTACCTGGTAGGTACATTGATAATTTGTGTGAGATTGAGGGCATCTAGTTTGGATTGTAGGATGGCCGGGGTGTTAAGCATATCCCAATTTAGGTCACCAAGCAGTACGAACTCTGAGGATAAATGGGGGAGCAATCAATTCACATATGGTGTCCAGGGCACAGCTGGGGGCTGAGGGGGGTCTGTAGCAAGCGGCAACAGTGAGAGACTTATTTCTGGAAAGGTGGATTTTTAGAAGTAGAAGCTAAAACTGTTTGGGCACAGACCTGGATAGTATGATAGAGCTCTGCAGGCTATCTCTACAGTAGATTGCAACTCCACCCCCTTTGGCAGTTCTATCTAGACGGAAAATGTTATAGTTGGGGATGGACATTTCAGAATTTTTGGTGGCCTTCCTAAGCCAGGATTCAGACACTGCTAGAACATCAGGGTTGGCGGAGTGTGCTAACGCAGTGAATAACTCAAACTTAGGAAGGAGGCTTCGGATATTAACGTGAAAGAATCCAAGGCTTTCACGATTACAGAAGTCAACAAATGATAACGCCTGGGGAGTAGGAGTGATACTGAGGGCTGCAGGGCCTGGGTTAGCCTCTACATCACCAGAGGAACAGAGGAGGACTAGAATAAGGATACGGCTAAAGGCTTTAAGAACTGGTCTTCTAGTGCGTTGGGTACATAGATTAAAGGGGGCAGATTTCCGGGCGTTGTAGAAAAGATTCAGGACATTATGTACAGACAAGGATATGGAAGGATATGAGTAAAGTGGAGGTAAACCTAAGCGTTGGGTAACAATGAAAGAGATAGCATCACTGGAGGCACCAATGGAGTCGGTCTCCGTGTGTATGGGGGGTGGGACAAAGGAGCTATCTAAGGCAGGTTTAGCTGGGCTGGGGGATCTACAGTGAAATAGTACAATTAGAAATAACCAAAACAACAATAAGCTAACCATATTGACAAGGGAGAGAGGCGTAAAGCAATCACAGGTGTAATTTGAGAGAGCTAAGACAACAGCTGGTAATGACGACACAGTTTGGGCTGAGGCTAAACATAAACAGGATGCGGTACCGTAAAAAGGAACAGTCCAGCAGGCATCAGCTGTATAGCTGAGTTATCATAAGGTCCGGTGAACAGGAATAGGATAGTTCGGGGGCTGCTAAAGCACTAGCGCGCAAGAGGCCACGGCTAGCGTGTCGGGGCTAGCAGATGGAATCTTCGTGGTTGACGTCGTAACGGGATGCCTGTTGTAACCACATCAGACGATTTCGTCAGCAGACCAGTCCGTGTCAACACTAGGTGGTCCCGTCCGGTTGACAGAGAGGTAGATAACCGGGAGATGGGCCAAGCTCAGGATGATTAGCCAAACCACAACGTCCATTTTGTAGCAACTAGTTGGTAGCGATGAATCCAGAGTTAAAGGTCCAGTGATTCCGGCAGAAAAACGGATATGTTCTAGGTCGATAACGCGCTGTGCAGACAGTGCATACTGGCCGAATAATAGTCCAGGCTAGAGCTGGCTGGTAGGGGGTGCAGGCCACGGACAATGGTGAAAAACCGATAACGGTAGCTGATAGCAAGTAGCAAGTTAGCTGGCTACTTCCTTCCAGTAGACCGAGAGGTAGATAGCCGGGATATGGGCCTGGCTCTAAGCTAGCTCGAGGCTAATTGGTGCTTGCATCGGGGGCAGTGGTTATTAGCCAAACAGCAACATCCATTCGGTTGTGGCTAGCTAGTTGCGATCCGGTGATTAATGTCCAGTGATTAAATTATTCCGGCAGAGAAATCCAATGTTCTGGGTGAAATACCGCTAACTGTGGCTAATAGCAAGTAGCTAGTTAGCTGGCTAGCTAGTTTCAACTGGATATTCTAGATAAAAGGTAAGTCAATAATAGAATCCGTTCCACATTGAGTGAGGCGGGTTGCAGGAAAGTATATTTAGTAGAAGCATGAAAAGTCTGATAGGGAAATATGTACGAAAAATACACAAAAAAACAGGGTATTTACAGGCTATTTACAGACACACAACAAAAACAGGACTTTACTACTACGCCATCTTGGATTCCCTTTAATTGAGTAAAAATTGTTCAAATAGAAAAATAATCGTCATCAAGAAATCATTATGTTATTCAAAAACATGCGTCCACACTTTGTCTTATTCTAAAATTGATTAAATTGTTTTTTTCTTCATCAATCTACACACAATACCCCATAATGACAAAGTGAGAACAGGTTTTTAGACTTTTTTATAAATGTATTAAAAATAACAAATGGAAATATTACATTTACATAAGTATTCAGACCCTTTACTCAGTACTTTGTTGAAGCACCTTTGGCAGCGATTACAGCCTCGAGTCTTCTTGGGTATGACGCTACAAGCTTGGCACACCTGTATTTGAGGAGTTTCTCCCATTATTCTCTGCAGATCCTCTCAAGCTCTGTCAGGTTGGATAGGGCGTGTCACTGCACAGCTATTTTCAGGTCTCTCCAGAGATGTTAGATTGGGTTCAAGTCCAGTTTCTTGTATTTGTCATGTGCCGAATACAACAGGTGTAGACCTTACCGTGAAATGCTTACTTACAAGCCCTTAACCAACAATGCAGTTCAAGAAATAGAGTTAAGAAAATATTTGCTAAATACACTAAAGTTAAAAATAAAATAAAAAGTAACACAATGAAAAAATAACGAGGCTATATACAAGGGGTACCGGTACCGAGTCAATGTGTGGGGTAACAGGTTAGTTGAGGTAATTTGTACATGTTTCATGGAATCAGCCGAGGCTGCTCCTCCCTGCTCGGGCAGGCTTCGGCGTTCGTCGTTCCCGGAGTACTAGCTGCCACCGATCTATGTTTCGGTGTTTGACTTGTTTTGTCCTGATTGTGTACACCTGTTCCCCATTATGTTGTATTGTATTCCCTATTTAACCCTCTGTCGTTCATTGTGTGTTGTGTGTTATTGTATTCGTCATCGGCAGTGTTCGTGTGCGGGTTGTTTATTCCTCCTTACGTGGAGATTGTTTTTTCAACTCTGGTTACTTTCGAGTAAAGTACGTTTCCAGTAAGCTCTGTGTCCTGTGTTTGACTTCGCCTACTGCATTTCACCGTCGCATTCTGACAGAATAACACACCTTCATGGAGTCAGCAGGATCGGCGGTGCCATGTGGATCACTGGAAGAGCGCGTAATCCACCAAGAGGCCATGATCCAGCACCTGGGCACCACCATGCAAGGGGTGATGGACACCTTGAGGCGATGGGAGAGTGGATGTTTGCCCACACCTCCTCCTACGATGCCACCACCATCAGCCATACCTATCGTTCCATCTCCAGAGTCCAGTGGGATTCGGCTCTCGCTCCCGAGGGCTTATGATGGCACCGCGGCCGGGTGTCAGAGTTTCCTACTCCAGGTTGAACTCTACCGAGCAACCATTCACCCGGCGCCCTCGGGATACGAGGCGCTGGAGTGGGCCAACACCGAATGTGGTGGGATAGACGCCGCTACGGTCAGCTATGCGGAGTTCACCCGCCGCTTCCGGGCAGTATTCGATCATGCCCCAGAGGGTAAAGCGGCGGGTGAGCGTCTATTCCACCTTAGACAGGGGAGGAGGAGCGCGCAGGAGTTCGCGCTGGACTTCCGGACGCTAGCTGCCAACATGGGATGGAATGAGAGGGCCCTCATCGACCACTACAGATGCAGCCTGAGGGAGGATGTGCTTCGGGAATTGGCCTGCAGGGACACCAACCTCAGCTTTGATCAACTGGTGGACATGTCGATTCGCCTGGATACCCTGTTGGCTACCCGCGGACGTCCGGATTCGGGGTCATCCATTCCATCCCCCAGCACTTCCGAGCCGACCCCTATGGAGCTCGGGGGTGCTGGTGCTAGGGAGACCAGGAGGGAGACCAGGAGGGAGGCCGTCCCCTACACCAACTGTGGCCGCAGAGGACACACTGCTGGTCGGTGCTGGGGAGGGTCTCCTAGGAATCGAGGCAGTGGGCGACGCACTGATGAGTCATTCCAGGTGAGTAGGCACCAAACTCACCCAGAGCTCTCTGCTGATCATATGTGTATTAAAGTGATGTTTCCCGAGGTTTCTCCTCACTCCCAGCATAAGGCGCTAGTAGATTCAGGCGCAGCTGGGAATTTTATCGATCGCCAGTTCACCTATAAGTTAGGGATTCCTATCATACCTGTTGATGTGCCCATCCCCATTCATTCCCTAGATAGCCGCCCGTTGGGGTCAGGATTGATTAGGGAGGTCACGGCGCCTCTCCGGATGAAAACGCAGGAGGGTCATGAGGAGATAGTACGTTTGTATTTGATTGATTCTCCTGCGTTTCCCGTGGTGTTGGGGCTTCCCTGGTTAACAGCTCATGACCCCAACATTTCATGGCAGCAGAGAGCTCTCCAGGGATGGTCTGATCAGGGTACTGGGCGGTGTGTAGGCGTTTCCGTAGGGGCAAAAACGGTGGAAAGCCCGAACCAAGTTCCCACCTTGCACATTCCAACTGCGTATGCCGATTTGGCTCTCGCCTTAAGTAAGAAGAAGACGACTCAATTACCACCTCATCGACAGGGGGATTGTGTTATAGACCTCCAGGTAGGCGCTGCGCTTCAACGTAGTCACGTGTATCCTCTTTCTCAGGAGGAGACGGCCGCTATGGAGACCTACATCACAGAATCTTTGAGACAGGGGTACATACAGCCGTCTACCTCCCCTGCGTCCTCAAGTTTCTTTTTTGTGAAGAAGAAGGATGGGGGTTTACGCCCGTGTATTGATTACCATGGTCTAAATCAGATCACCATCAAATACAGCTATCCTATCCCTCTGATTGCTAGTATGACAGAGTCATTACACGGGGCGTGATTCTTCACAAAATTGGATCTCAGGAGCGCGTACAACCTGGTGCGCATTAGGGAGGGAGATGAGTGGAAGACTGCATTCAGTACCACCTCGGGTCACTATGAGTACCTCGTCATGCCATACGGGTTAATGAATGCTCCTTCAGTCTTCCAATCATTTGTGGACGAGATTTTCCTGGACTTGCATGGACAGGGTTTTGTGGTATATATTGATGACATTCTAATATACTCCGCTACACGAGCCGAGCATGTGTCCCTGGTGCGTCGAGTGCTTGGTAGACTGTTGGAGCATGACCTGTATGCGAAGGCGGAGAAATGTCTGTTCTTTCAGGAGTCCATCTCCTTCCTGGGACATCGGTTGTCCGCATCAGGGGTAGAGATGGAGATTGACCGTATTTCTGACGTGCGTAATTGGCAGACTCCCACCACGGTAAAGGAGGTGCAGCGCTTCTTGGGTTTTGCCAATTACTACCGGAGGTTTATCCGGGGCTTTGGACAGGTAGCAGCTCCCATTACCTCTCTGCTAAAGGGTTGTCCGGTGTGCCTGCATTGGTCAGCTGAGGCGGACAGGGCATTTAAACGTCTGAAGGACTTGTTTACCTCGGCTCTGGTGCTGGCGCATCTGGATCCCTCTTTGGCATTTCAGGTGGAGGTGGATGCTTCCGAGGCTGGTATCGGCGCTGTGCTGTCTCAGTGCTCGGGTACGCCACCTAAACTCTGCCACTGTGCTTTCTATTCTAAGAAGCTCAGTCCGGCGGAGCGCAATTATGATGTGGGGGATAGGGAGCTGCTGGCTGTGGTTCAAGCCCTGAAGGTGTGGAGACATTGGCTTGAGGGGGCTAAACACCCTTTTCTCATTCTGACTGACCATCGTAACCTGGAGTACATCCGGGCAGCGAGGAGGCTGAATCCTCGCCAGGCAAGGTGGTCAATGTTTCTTTCCCGCTTTGTATTTAAGCTCACCTATAGACCAGGGTCCCAGAACGCTAAGGCAGACGCCCTGTCCCGACTATATGACACAGAGGAGAGGTCCATTGAGCCCACTCCCATACTCCCGGAGTCTTGCTTAGTGGCACCGGTGGTGTGGGAGGTGGATGCGGAAATCGAGCGGGCGTTACGTTCCGACCCTACTCCTCCACAGTGTCCGGAGGGTCGGAGGTACGTGCCGCTCGAGGTTCGCGACCGTTTGATATACTGGGCTCACACGTCACCCTCCTCTGGTCATCCGGGTATTGGTCGGACAGTGCACTGCCTTAGTGAGAAGTACTGGTGGCCAACCTTAGCTAAGGACGTGAGGGTTTATGTTTCCTCCTGCTCGGTGTGCGCCCAGTGTAAGGCACCTAGACACCTGCCCAGTGGGAAGTTACAACCCCTACCCGTTCTACAACGGCCGTGGTCTCACCTATCGGTGGATTTTGTCACGGACCTTCCTCCCTCCCAGGGGAACACTACGATCGTTGTGGATCGGTTTTCTAAAGCCTGCCGTTTATGGAAGGTCTGGGGGTCTCGATTAGCCTTACCTCAGGTTTTCACCCCGAGAGTAATGGGCAGGTGGAGAGAGTTAACCAGGATGTGGGTAGGTTTCTGAGGTCATATTGTCAGGACCGGCAAGAGGAGTGGTCGGGATATATTCCCTGGGCAGAGAAAGCCCAAAACTCCCTCCGCCATTCGTCCACTAACCTTACGCCTTTCCAGTGTGTATTAGGTTATCAGCCGGTTCTGGCACCTTGGCATCAGAGCCAGACCGAAGCTCCTGCGGTGGACGAGTGGTTTCGGCGCTCGGAAGAAACTTGGAACGCTGCGCATGTCCATCTGCAGCGGGCCATCAGGCGACAAAAGGCGAGCGCCGATCGCCACCGCAGTGAGGCTCCGGTGTATGCACCGGGAGACCGGGTCTGGCTCTCGACCCCAAACCTGTCCCTTCGCCTGCCCTGCCGGAAACTGGGTCGGCGGTTTGTGGGGCCCTTTAAAGTTCTGAGGAGATTGAACGAGGTATGTTATAGGTTACAACTGCACATTAATTACCGCATTAACCCCTCGTTCCATGTGTCTCTCCTCAGGCCGGTGGTGGCTGGTCTACTCCAGGAGAGTGAGGTACGAGAGGCTCCTCCGCCCCCGTTGGACATCGAGGGGGCTCCGGCGTACTCAGTCTGTTCCATCTTGGATTCGAGGCGTCGGACAGGGGGCCTGCAGTATCTCGTGGAGTGGGAGGGGTACGGTCTGGAGGAACGGTGCTGGGTCCCCAGGAGGGACATTGAGGATCCCTCCATGTTGAGGAACTTCCACCGGAGTCATCCGACTCGCCCTGCTCCGCGTCCTCCTGGCCGTCCCCGAGGCCGGGGTCGGCGAACGGCTGGTGACGCGCGTCAAGGGGGGGGTACTGTCACGGAATCAGCCGAGGCTGCTCCTCCTCCTTGCTCGGGCAGGCTTCGGCGTTCGTCGTCCCCGGAGTACTAGCTGCCACCGTCTATGTTTCAGTGTTTGACTTGTTTTGTCCTGATTGTGTACACCTGTTCACCATTATGTTGTATTGTATTCCCTATTTAAACCTCTGTCGTTCATTGTGTGTTGTGTGTTATTGTTTTCGTCATCGGCAGTGTTCGTGTGCGGGTTGTATATTCCTCCTTATGTGGAGATAGTTTTTTCTACTCTGGTTACTTTCGAGTAAAGTACGTTTCCAGTAAGCTCTGTGTCCTGCATTTGACTTCGCCTACCACATTTCAACGTCGCATTCTGACAACATTTAGGTAGGGGTAAAGTAACTATGCATAGATAATAAACAGCGAGTAGCAGCAGTGTAAAAACAAAGGGGGGAGGTGTCAATGTAAATTGTCTGGGTGGCCATTTGATTAATTGTTAAGCAGTCTTATGGCTTGGGGGTAGAAGCTGATAAGGAGCCTTTTGGACCTAGACTTGGCACTCTGGTACTGCTTGCTGTGCGGTAGCAGAGAGAACAGTCTATGAATTGGGTGACTGGAGTCTTTGACAATTTTTTGGGCCTCCCTCTGACACCGCCTAGTATATAGGTCCTGGATGGCAGGAAGCTTGGCCCCAGTGATGTACTGGGCCGTACGCACTACCCTCTGTAGCGCCTTACGGTCGGATGCCGAGCAGTTGCCATACCAGGCTGTGATGCAACCAGTCAGGATGCTCTCGATTGTGCAGCTGTAGAACTTTTTGAGGATCTTGGGACCAATGTAAAATATTTTCAGTCTCCTGAGGTGGAAAAGGCCTTGTCGTGCCCTCTTCACAACTGTCTTGGTGTGTTTGGACCATGATAGTTTGTTGGTGATGTGGACACCAAGGAACTTGAAACTCTCGACCCGCTCCACTACAGCCCCGTCGAAGTGAATGGGGCGTGTTCCCAGTCCCTGTCCCTGAAAATCCTCCCCACAGCATGATGCTGCCACCACCATGCTTCACCGTAGGGATGGTGCCAGGTTTCCTCCAAACGTGATCTCATCCCAGGTAAGAGGGGGAGTGGCAGCAGCAGCAGGTTCTCCCCATGTGAGCTGAGTCCAGTGGACCAGTCCTGTATCCCCCCTCCCAGACAGCGACAGTGGTCTGAACCATGGCTAGCTATCCACAATCTGGCTTGACTAAACAAGGTCTACCAAGAGGGAAGGAGGGAGTGGAAGGTAGAGGAAGAGAAAGAGGGAGGAGAGGAAGGAGGAAAGGGAGAAAAGGATTCTCTCCATCACGACTGTAAGAAGGAAAGGAGGGAGAAGGCCGAGCAAGAGGAAGAGGAAGAGGTGGAAGATGACAAGGAGAGTTGATCTATCCATCACTACCATAAGGAGATCTCTTCTGGGGGCTATTGTTCTCTCCTCTTTCCCACAGAGGAGCACCTTTCCCAGGCAGCCCAGAGCAAACTCTCCCCTGAGAGAAGGCTAGCCCCTGGAGGTTTCAACTTGGATTTATACAGAGAACCCCCCAGTACTCAAACTGCTTTACATTGTAGAGGGGGATCTAATCTCATTGGAGGCGACCCAATGACCCAGAAATGCTCCGTGGACAGACTTCCTCCCTGCTCCCCGTCTCGCTGGCAGGGGGCTCGTAGGAACACCCTCCCCTCCTTGACTCCAGCTCCACCCCTTCTTCACCTGCCCCCCTTATCATGTTATGAGTCTCACCTACAGGTCCCGCCCCTGGCCTACCTGTTGCAGGTGTAAGGATGGTGTGTCGGACACAGCTGCCCTCCCCCTCCTCCCCCTCCTCCCCTCTTTCTCCCACTCCCCCCATCTCTCGCGCTGTTCTCCCCCCTCTCCTGTTCTCCCCTTTTCCTCTTGAGTTTTGTACTAAGACTTGTTAAATGTTACCACATACTTGTGAAAATAGCAAATAGTACCAAAGCGATTGTTAATAAAATAAATAAAAGTAAAATAAAATAAAAGTAAACTAAAGAGCAGATGAGTGTAAAATTGTAAAGTGAGTGTGTATATAGTGTGAATATATAGTAGTGTGTATATAGTGTGAATATATAGTAGTGTGAGTGAGTGTGTATATAGTGTGAATATATAGTACTGTGAGTGAGTGTGTATATAGTGTGAATATATAGTAGTGTGAGTGAGTGTGTATATAGTGTGAATATATAGTAGTGTGAGTGAGTGTGTATATAGTGTGAATATATAGTAGTGTGTATATAGTGTGAATATATAGTAGTGTGAGTGAGTGTGTATATAGTGTGAATATATAGTAGTGTGAGTGAGTGTGTATATAGTGTGAATATATAGTACTGTGAGTGAGTGTGTATATAGTGTGAATATATAGTAGTGTGAGTGAGTGTGTATATAGTGTGAATATATAGTACTGTGAGTGAGTGTGTATATAGTGTGAATATATAGTAGTGTGAGTGAATGTGTATATAGTGTGAATATATAGTAGTGTGAGTGAGTGTGTATATAGTGTGAATATATAGTACTGTGAGTGAGTGTGTATATAGTGTGTATTTATAGTAGTGTGTATATAGTGTAAATATATAGTATTGTGAGTGTATGTAGGGTCAGTGCAGATAGTCCAGGTAACGTTAATTAACTATTTCTCAGTCTTATGGCTATAAAGTAGGGTCAGGATAATTAGCAGGGTCAGGGTTAGGTTTACCCGAGTCCATAGGGGAAACGTCATTATGTTAACACTATTAACCATGCTGGCAGTCCAAGCACCTGGCTCATGCTGCCCCCTATGGGTGGGATGTTGCGATTGGAAATAGACTGTCCTACTGTGGCCTAAGGTCCAGGGTTGTCCCTAGGCACAGATCAGGATCAGCTTCCCCAACCCCAAGGTCATGGCAATAAGGGATCCAGATTTTGTCAAATTAATGTCAAAAGTATATTTTTTGTTGAGGCATTTTAGCTAATCCTAACCCTTTTCCTAACTTTAACCTAGTTCTCCTAACCTGCAACGTTAATTATCCTACCTGCTGCACAAATTCTCCTAACCTGCTACGAAAAGTCAAATCTGGCGTTAATCTGACAAAAGCAGGATCCCTTCTAGCCATGACCCAACAGCAACACCGTCAGAACTATAGCAGTCTTCATTTTGAAATGAGTCTGGTCTTCTTCAGAAGTAGTGTAGTAGTCTACAGGGTTCAGGACTCACCTTTTTAAACACTTCTTATCTCTCATATCATGAGGTTCCACATGTGTTTGGTTACATTGTGCCCAAAGCTCTTCTTAGTGATAAAACAGCAAACATTAAGAGGGTTTACTTATCAGACCGACATATATAATAAATATACTAGAATATAATATACTATATTAATATTTTTTTAGTACTCACACATGAATCATATCATGTATGCAGGTCATGTGTTGTTTTGAGACAGGAGTAAAAACATACTGACAGGACAGTTCCTATTATGGCCACTAGGTGATAGTCTGGTGTCACAGACACATGACTGCAGTCTAGAAGGAAGCACTGTCCCAATTATGTCTCCTTTCTCCTAAAGTGTGCACTTGTTCACTTCCCTAAACTGAAATGATTGGTATAAGAACTATGGTGGAAACTCCCACTTGATAACAGAAGGTATAGTCCCATGGGTGGAACGGTGGGAGACGAACGGTACCCCCTATCCCACTATCTTCTTCTCCCTCTCTCCCCACCTTTCTTCTTATTCCCCTCTCCTCCTCTCCCCCTCACCTCTTCTCCATCTCTCCTCCTCTCCCCCCTCTCCTCTTCTCCCTCTCTCCTCCTCTCCCCCCTCTCCTCTTCTCCCTCTCTCCTCCTCTCCACCCTCTCCTCCTCTCCCTCTTTCCTCCTCTCCACCCTCTCCTCCTCTCCCTCTTTCCTCCTCTACCCCCTCTCCCCCTCTTCGTCTCTTTCCCCTTACATTAGATAATATACATTAGAGGAGGGGAGGGAGGGAGGGAGGGAGGGAGACATAGAGAGGGGGAGGGAAAGGGGAGGATAGAGGGAGGAGAGCGAGAGATGGGAGAGAGAGAGAATATATTATTATCACTGACATCTCACCAGTGATGTCATCATAACCAGTAACCTTTTCTACTCTTGCACAGCCCAGCCTGACCCTGACATATAACATCAGGCCTGATGAGTTGACCTCCCTCCCCATCTCCCCCTCTCCTCTTCTCCCTCTCTCCCCCCTCCACCCTCTCCTCTTCTCCCTCTATCCCTCTCTCCCTTCTCCTCTCACTCCCCCTCTCCCCCTCTCCCCCCTCTCCTCTTCTCCCTCTCTCCCCCTCTCTCCCCTCTCCTCTTCTCCCTCTCTTCACCTCTCCACCCTCTCCTCTTCTCCCTCTATCCCTCTCTACCTTCTCCTCTCCCTCCCCCTCTCCCCCTCTCCTCTCCTCTCCTCTCCTCGTCTCCTCTTCTCCCTCTCTGCGCCTCTCCCCTTCTCCTCTTCTTCCTCTCTCCCCTCTCCTCTTCTCCCTCTCTGGCTCTCTCCACCCTCTCCCCCTCACCTCCTCTCCATCTCTCCTCCTCTCCCCCTCTCCTCCTCTCCCTCTCTCCTCCTCTCCCCACTCTCCTCCTCTTCCTCTCTCCCCCTCTCCCCCCACTCCTCTTCTTCCTCTCTCCCCTCTCCTCTTCTCCCTCTCTGCCTCTCTCCCCCCTTCTCCCCCTTTCCTCTCCTCTTCCCCCTCCACCCTCTCCCCCTCAACTCCTCTCCCCCTCTCCTCCTCTCCCCCTCTCCTCCTCTCCCTCTCTCCTCCTCTCCCCCCTCTCCTCCTCTTCCTCTCTCCCCCTCTCCCTCACTCCTCTTCTCCCTCTCTCCCCTCTCCACCCTCTCATCTTCTCCCTCTCTCCCCCTCTCCACACTCTGATCTTCTCCCTCTCTCCCCCTCTCCTCTCCTCTTCTCTCCTCTCCTCGTCTCCTCTTCTCCCTCTCTGCTCCTCTCCCCTTCTCCTCTTCTTCCTCTCTCCCCTCTCATCTTCTCCCTCTCTCCCTCTCTCCCCTTCTCCCCCTTTCCTCTCCTCTCCATCTCTCCTCCTCTCCCCCTCTCCTCCTCTCCCCCCTCTCCTCCTCTTCCTCTCTCCCCCTCTCCCCCCACTCCTCTTCTCCCTCTCTCCCTTCTCCACCCTCTCATCTTCTCCCTCTCTCCCCCTCTCCACACTCTGATCTTCTCCCTCTCTCCCCCTCTCCTCTCCTCTCCTCCTCTCCCCCTCTCCTCTTCTCCCTCTCTGCTCTTCTCCCTCTCTGCTCCTCTCCCTCTCTCCTCCTCTCCCTCTCTCAACCTCCTCTCTTTCTCTCCTCCTCTTCCTCTCTCCTCCTCTTCCCACTCTCCTCTCCTCCTCACCCCCCTCTCCCCCTCTTCTTCTCCCTTACAATATATAATATATATCTGAGGAGGGGAGGGAGTGAGAGAGGGAGGGAGGGAGGGAGGAGGAAGAGAGTAATGGGGGAGACATAGAGAGGGGGAGGGAAAGGGGAGGAGAGAGGGAGGAGAGCGAGAGATGGGAGAGAGAGATAATATATTATTATCACTGACTTCTCACCAGTGATGTCATCATAACCAGCAACCTTTTCCACTCTTGGCCCAGCCCAGCCTGACCCTGACATATAGCATCAGGCCTGTTGAGTTGACTTGGGTAACAGACCTCTAGCTTCTACACCACATCCCCCCTTCTCCTGCTCTAACATGAGACCTCATCAGTACTCATTTTGGGTGCTGGTACTGTTTATATTTAGGTGCTGGAACATTAACCAATATTCTATAAGTGGTGAACTCAAGCAGTAGAAAGTTAGAGGTGATATTATAGGACACACTATATGAAACATTGCTGCTCTGTCAGCAGTGTCCTGTGGGGTTTTCAAAACAAATCCGTTGTGAAGTGGAAACATCTAGGAGCAACAACGGCTCAGCCACGAAGTGGTAGGCCACACAATCTCACAGAACGGGACCGCCGAGTGCTGAATCTCGTAACATGTAAAAATGGTCTGTCCCAGGTTGCAACACTCACTACCGAGTTCCAAACTGCCTCTGGAAGCAACGTCAGCGTAATAACTGTTAGTGGGGAGCTAAAACAACTGTTTCTACTAAAACCAAATAGCCTCCAGTACAGTAACCACTAGAGTAATACAGGATACAAGATAAACATGTTCCAAAGTAGTATCGCTCCCAGTTTCCTCCATCCAGTAATACATGAAACCTTGACTTTGTTTCCCCTTACAGTATGTATTGGAATCTACAGTCTTTACTGTGCTTTTGTAGTGCTACTGTCCAGTAGTAAAAGTAGTAGACAGGTCCAAGTCTGCAGTACATACCTATTGTCATTTTGGGACGTCTGGATGATGGATGCTACAGTGAAACGGCTCATAGGCTGCACTCTCTGCCCAGCCTCTATCAAGGTCAAACCATGGTGACCACATGGTCCACCACAGTCACCCCACACTCTTTCATCAGAGATTACTCTCCTTGTTCTCTGTCTTCCTCCTCTCCTCCTCCTCCTCCTCATCTCCCTCTCCTCTCCTCTCCTCTCCTCTCCTCTCCTCTCCTCTCCTCTCCTCTCCTCTCCTCTCCTCTCCTCTCCTCTCCTCTCCTCTCCTCTCCTCTCCTCTCCTCTCCTCTCCTCTCCTCTCCTCCTCCTCTTCCTCATCCTCTCCTCTCCTCTCCTCTCCTCTCCTCTCCTCTCCTCCATCAAGGTCAAACCATGGTGACCACATGGTCCACCACAGTCACCCCACACTCTTTCATCGGAGATTACTCTTCTTGTTCTCTGTCTTCCTCTCCTCTCCTCTCCTCTCCTCTCCTCTCCTCTCCTCTCCTCTCCTCTCCTCTCCTCTCCTCTCCTCTCCTCTCCTCTCCTCTCCTCTCCTCTCCTCTCCTCTCCTCTCCTCTCCTCTCCTCCTCCTCCTCCTCCTCCTCCTCCTCCTCCTCCTCCTCCTCCTCCTCCTCCTCCTCCTCCTCCTCCTCCTCCTCCTCCTCCTCCTCCTCCTCCTCCTCCTCCTCCTCCTCCTCCTCCTCCTCCTCCTCCTCCTCCTCCTCCTCCTCCTCCTCCTCCTCCTCCTCCTCCTCCTCCTCCTCCTCCTCCTCCTCCTCCTCCTCCTCCTCCTCCTCCTCCTCCTCCTCCTGATTCTAATGGTGATTCTGATACAACCATAAATTCATACATTGTGCACCTAGGCTGAGAGGATGGAAGTTCAACATTTAGCTAGATGTAGTACGCTAATGTTAACTAGCTAACGTTGCCCTTGAAAGGAAGTTAGGCTAGCGAGCAAGCATTTTAGCCAGGTAGCCTAGAACAACAAAAAACTTAAAGCGTGTACTGTGTGACAGTCATATAATTCATCTAATATGGCCTAGTAATACTGTAGAGCTTTTTTTACATCCACACAATATAGCTGGGTCACCCTGTCCTGTCCCTAGGGGTCCACGGCCCTGCAGCGCCCCAACCCAACACACCCCACTCAGCTTTAGGGTCTTAGTGAAACATTCATTATTGGTTTCAGGTGTGTTAGGCCAAGGCCAGAGGGACAACTCACAGGACGGCAGACCCCCAGGGCAGGACTGAGCAACACAGCAGCTATTGAAAACATGACGTGGGCAATACAGACTTCCATATAAGGCATCCAGACGTTATTAAAGTTGCCCAGTATACACTTATAAGAGGTGAACTCAAGCAGTAGAAAGTTAGAGGTGATATTAAAGCACACACTATGTGTAACTTTGCTGCTCTGTCAGCAGTTTCCTGTGGGGGGTTTTCAAAATAAATCAGTTTCCTGTAGGTAGCTCGGTTCAACTACTGATCGAAGATAACTTGCTAAGAAGTTTATCTCACATCATTGAAGTAATGAACTAATGAGATATAAGTCATATAGCCTAGCAGTATTGTCCACTCTTCAGTCCACTCTTCATGACAGCAGACTTGTATAGCTCAGTGGAGCCCCAGTTAGAGACAGATATGATACCTGCAGTGATATTGATGATCCTGTTCTGGAGCACAGGTAGGATGCTGTTATACTGATATACACTTATGACAGTTACTGAGATATGATTTGATATTGTAAGATATATGATCATTTGCAGGGCTAGTAAATAACATGCAACCGGAAACAAGACAGTAAAAATCTGTCTTAAAGCAGAACAATGATGTGATCACCTGTAAATGTACTTTACTGTAGCATAACTGTCCATCTGGGGACAGGCACTAATGTCAGTTAAGTTGTGATGATGGCATGCATCTGACTGTTGTATATTCAGTGTGTCAATGATTGATTGTATCTGTCCCTATGGAAATGAATGAGAGTATATATTATGTATCTATTTAATATTCGTCTTATGTTTTCTATGGCCTCCCATAGTTAAATAAAGGTTTAATTAAAGGTTCAATAGAGCAAGAGGAAGGGGGGTAGCTAGAGGTCTGTTACCAAGTCAACTGAGTCAAGCTCAACAAGCCTGATGCAATATGTCAGGAAGAGAGAGAGAGAGAGAGAGAGAGAGGGAGGAGGGGAGGGTAGTAGAGAGAGAGGAGGGGACAGAGGACGGGAGGGGAGATAGAGAGGGAGATGTCAAAGGGCTGCGAGAGATGAGAGGAGGGGTGGGGGTCGGAGGAGAGTGTAGTGGAGAGAGAGGGGAGGGGAGGGGAGGGGAGGGGAGGGGAGGGGAGGGAGGACGGGAGGGGAGATAGAGAGGGAGATGTCAAAGGGCTGCGAGAGATGAGAGGAGGGGTGGGGTTCGGAGGAGAGCGTAGTGGAGAGAGAGGGGAGGGGAGGGGAGGGGAGGGGAGGGGAGGGGAGGGGAGGGGAGGGGAGATAGAGATTTGTGGAGGAGAGAGAAAGATTAAGGGAAGGGAAATATATATTTATAACTGACTTCTCACCAGTGATGTCATCCTAACCAGTAATCTGTTCCACTCTTCCACTATTGGCCCAGCTCAGATTGACCTCTAACCTCTGGAACTGAACGATTGAGGAAAAGCTGATGTATTAAATTAGATTAACTGTAAACTCATCTGCAAAGAGAGGTTCACATTGAAGGGGAATGTGTGTACACATGGGTGTTGTTGCACCATACCAACGATAAGTTTATCTTCCCCATCACATCATGAAAGGTGATGTTGATGTTCATTTCTCCTCTCTTAACTATATAAAAATGAGTTTATCAGTCCTGACCTGTATAGGCCATCGGTCAATACACCCCATTTAGCCATACCCTAGGTTTAGCTCTATTTCAACACACCCCATTTAGCCATACCCTAGGTTTAGCTCTATTTCAACACACCCCATTTAGCCATACACTAGGTTTAACTATTTTTCTACACACCCCATTTAGCCATACCCTAGGTTTAGCTGTATTTCTACACACCCCATTTAGCCATACCCTAGGTTAAGCTGTATTTCTACACACCCCATTTAGCCATACCCTAGGTTTAGCTGTATTTCTACACACCCCATTTAGCCATACCCTAGGTTTAGCTGTATTTCTACACACCCCATTTAGCCATACTCTAGGTTTAGCTGTATTTCTACACACCCCATTTAGCCATACCCTAGGTTTAGCTGTATTTCTACACACCCCATTTAGCCATACCCTAGGTTTAGTTGTATTTCTACACACCCCATTTAGCCATATCCTAGGTTTAGCTGTATTTCAACACACCCCATTTAGCCATACCCTAGGTTTAGCTGTATTTCTACACACCCCATTTAGCCATACCCTAGGTTTAGCTGTATTTCTACACACCCCATTTAGCCATACCCTAGGTTTAGCTGTATTTCTACACCCCCAAACTACTTCCTGCGGCTACAGGACAGAGGAGGAGGGGAGGGGAGATGGAGAGTGAGAGAGACGAGGAGTAGAGAGAGGGAGATGTCAAAAGAGATAGGGCTGACAGACTAACACGCAGTCAACTGAATATCTTTTCATAACTGACTTCTCACCAGTGATGTCATCACAACCAGTAACCTTTTCCACTCTTCAACTCTGGTACGGCTCAGCTTGACGGCTCAGCTTGACCTCTGACCTATGAAATGAATGATTTCAAAAACAGACAAAAGCAAAGGTATTAAATTATATATAAACTCATCTGCAAAGAGAGGTTCACCTTTCCACGGAAGGGGAATGTGTATACACATGGGTGTTATTGCATCATACCAACTATAAGCCTATCTTCTCCATCACATCACGTGTGTTGTTGCACCACACCAACTACAAGCC
The DNA here is from genome assembly GCF_964263955.1 of Coregonus lavaretus. Classification (NCBI taxonomy): domain Eukaryota; kingdom Metazoa; phylum Chordata; class Actinopteri; order Salmoniformes; family Salmonidae; genus Coregonus; species Coregonus lavaretus. Next base: position 101,183 of record NW_028159476.1, read on the forward strand.
TATCTTCTCCATCACATCATGAAAGGTGATGTTGATGTTCATTTCTCCTCTCTTTTGCCCCTCCCCCTCTCTCTCTCTCTCTCACTCTCTCTCTCAGTTCAATTCAAAGGGGTTTCATTGACATGGGAAACACATGTTAACATTGACAAAGCAAGTGAAATAAACAATCACAAACAGTAAACTTTAAACACACAAAAGTTTCAAAAGAGAAAGTCATTTGAAATGTTAATAATTTAACTATATAAAAAAACAAAAAATAAAAATGAGTGTATCAGTCCTGACCTGTATAGGCCGTCGGTCAATACACAGTAAATGAAATATAAACTAGCTGGCTCCACTAGGGTCCTCTCAGCCAGCTGGCTCCACTAGGATGCTCTCAGCCAGGTGGCTCCACTAGGCCCTCTCAGCCAGGTGGCTCCACTAGGGCCTCTCAGCCAACTGGTGTTTGTAGGAGAGTGTGAGCTTGTGCAAAAAGTAGAAGTACAAATGGCAAGGGAAATGAAATAAACTGATAAATCTAGGCCTAGGTTTTATTTACTGTGGTGTTTGTTCTCCACTGGTTACCCTATTCTAATCACAACAGGTCACACATTTTGCTGCCATGATTGCACGCTGCTGTATTTCACCTAACAGATACGGGAGCTTATTAATATTGTATTTGTTTTCAAATTATTTGGGGGTCCTTGTAATCTGAGGGAAATATGTCTCTCTCACATCATCGTACATTTGGCAGGAGGTTAGGAAGTGCAGCTCAGTTTCCACCTCATTTTGTGGGCAGTGTGGCACATAGCCTGTCTTATCTCTACCTATGGTGATTTTTGGGATGCGGAAGGCAGACATACAGGTGGTTGAAGTAGATTGAGATGCAGCACATGCAAAAAAAACTGAAGTTGAGTAGTACATTGTACACTCCATTCCACAGACCTTTAAACCTAATATAAACCTAACATTGCAGTGATAATTAATGTCTGGGGGCATTTTTGTTAGTTTCTGCTGTTCTCCAAATAGTATTTGAGAGTTTTTAAGTACAGTAAATGAGCTTCAACTGGTGGGGGGATTTCTACACACCCCACTTAGCCATACCCTAGGTTTAGCTGTATTTCTACACCACCAAACAACTTCCTGCGGCTGTAGGACAGAGGAGGAGGGGAGATGGAGAGTGAGAGAGAAGAGGAGAGAGAGGGAGATGTCAACAGAGATAGGGCTGACAGACTAACATGCAGTCAACTGAATATCTTTTCATTACTGACTTCTCACCAGTGATGTCATCATAACCAGTAACTTTTTCCATATGTGTCTCTCATATCATCGTACATTTGGCAGGAGGTTAGGAAGTGCAGCTCAGTTTCCACCTCATTTTGTGGGCAGTGGGCACATAGCCTGTCTCCTCTCTGCCTATGGTGACTTCTCTCAATAGCAAGGCTATGCTCACTGTCAAGTCCTCCTCTTGTTCACCATCCAAAGGACACAGGGACAACTCAAATTTCTGACTCAATCTTTTTTATTTTTAGTTTCCTTTCAGTTGATTGGTCTGTCCAGTAAATTAGCCACTAAATTAGCCAGTAAATTAGGTTGTAAACCTTTAAAGACAGAACAAAAAGTTACCATTTTAACGAACTTAAATTAATTTAAACATTTAAATAAACATTCTAAATAACTTAAGTGAATTAACCATTTACCATTGGCGTCTTTGGACTGAACCTGTGAGTGAACTTGGAGTCTTCTCTCTGAAGTTTGTTCTTCTGAATGACTGAGCCCCTCTATGCCTTCACAGGTGCTCCAAATCAGTGAAAATGACTGATCAGGTGACAAGCAGCCGGTTTGCTGCTGCTGGTGCACTCTGGGAAGTGTAGTTCTTTGACTCACTCCTGAGATTCAGCTCAACACATCCCACTTGAGCTTCTGTTTTTTTCAAATCCAGAGAGGTCACACAAGCCCTTCCCACCTCTGTTTGTTCTTCAATGGGAAGTAGAATGACAAGGCGTCTGACATCTCTATGAAGAATTGTGGCTGGGACTTTGGTTTGAAGCCTCTTCGTTCTTTCACCGTTTGCTCTTGTGGGCCCTTTTTTGCTGTTTGACTTTGTGATGTGAACAGGATAGCTGGGAAAAGTCTTCACAAGCACATCTCTTACGATGCCTTTGCTTTCAGCATTGACACCGACCACTCTAGCCAGCTTGTACTGTCCTCTTAGGGCGTTTTGGTCAGCCAACCAGACCACATCTCCAACAGCAACATTTCGCTCTTTGGTGTGCCATTTGTTCCTTATGAACAGATTAGGTCCAACCAATTGGCTCCACTTCTTCCAGAAATGGCTTAACTCTGCTTGAATATGTTTAAGTCTTTTGTAAGGGGTAGCCATCAAACTGGAAATCTCCAGGGTCTCCCTTTGGATTGGTACGTCCTAAAAGCAGAGAATTCGGGGTGATGTACTCTACACAGTCTTCTCTGCTTTGAGTTCTTGCGTCGATGGGTCTCTCATTAGCAAGGTTGGCTGCCATGAAGAGAAAAGTTTGGAATTCTCCCCACGTGAAAACACCATCTCCACCAAGGTTGCTCAACGCCCACTTCACTACTTTGACAGCTGCCTCTGCGGCACCATTCCTATGGGGAGAGTCTGCAGGGTGGATCTTCCATTACCATTCTGTACCATGCTTGGCAGCTGTGTCTTCAAGTTCAGACTTGTTTAGTTGGTTAAGGAATTTTTGATGTGCGGGTTTGGCTCCCACAAAGTTAGTGCCAGGGTCTGACCAGAGTTTCCTGGGGTGTCCTCTCAGTGAAGTGAACCTTTGATAGGCTAGCAGGAATCCTTCAGATGACATGTCACTCACCACTTCAGTGTGTATGGCTCGGGAAGCCATGCAGCAGAAGACTATTCCCCATACTTTGAGTCTAGTTCTCTTCTTGACCTCATCTTTCACTTCATAAGGGCCGAACAGGTCCATGGTGGTGAATTCAAAAGGTGCAGCTGGGCCTGTTCGCTCTAGAGGCAGGTCAGCCATGATTTGTTGACACTGTTTAGCCTTTTTTTTCCTGCAGACCACACAGCTGTCAACCATTTTCTTGGCAAGTCTACGGCCTTTTATTACCCAGGCTTTCTTCCTCATCCGGAGAAGGGTTCCCGCCACTCCCTCGTGGTTTGCTTTGTGGGATTCTTGTGCCAGCAGTGTAGACACCCATGCTTCAAAGGGTAAAACTGGCACTGCTGTCTTATCTTCGTTGAATGTCTGAATTCTGCCTCCACAAACTAGCAGCCCAGAGTTCACATCTTTGTACACTGTCAGTCTGCTTAGAGTTGTGTCTGAAAAATCTGTACCTTCTTGAGCTGCGAGGAAAAGGTATTTGAGTGCATCTTCATGTTCTTTGACAGTCAGCACAGCTTGCTTGGGTGATCTTACCTCCCTCTTTGCCTGTTTAGGGGCCTGGCCCGTCCTCTTCAGCCACTGCTTGGCTGCTAGACAAACCCAGGCAACGACTCTCACCAGTTTGGACAGGCTACTGAATCTTCTTACTTCCACAAGATCTTTAACCCAGCCAGTGGGCTTCCTTCTAAGAAGAGTTGGGTTTACCACAGGTATTCCCTCTTGAGTTTCACTCTTTGGACTTTCCTGAGTGCCTTGTAGGTCTTCTTTCTGCTGACTACTTCTTGCTTGAGCTCTTGTTAATGCACCTGAGAATGCCTTCCTCTGGAGCTTGTTTACACTCTCCCTGGCATGAGCTGCAACCTCTCCAGCTGATCTTATAGGCCACTCCTCCACTGGCCACTTTAGGAACTCTGGTCCATTTTGCCATGTGGAATTCTCCTTCAAATCTTCAGGAGCACCCCCTCTTGTTATGATATCAGCTATGTTTAGATCCCCACGGATCCACCACCAGTCTTGCACTTGTCCAGCCACCTGGATTTCACCCACTCTATTTGCAAAGAAGGTTTTGTACCCATAACTGACTCTTTGAATGGCTCCCAAGACCGTTTGACTGTCAAGTAGATGGAACCATCTCTCGATCTTCATTCGAGCATGCTTTTCCACATACTTCCTGATCCTGGCTGCGAAGACAGCACCACAGATCTCAGCTTTTACAGCTTCTCCCTTCTGATCCAGGGGTGTCAGCTTGGCTTTTGATTCAACTAATCGAACTTTAGTGCCTTGACTTGTCTCCCATCTTAAGTACATCACAGCTCCATAGGTTTTGTCACTTCCATCAGAGAATGTGATGCCCCAAGGTTTCCCTTCCCAGCCAGCTGGTGTGAGGCTCCTGTGGAATTTCACCTCTCCAAGCTGCACATATTCTTCAAAAAGCTGGATGGCTTCTTCTCTGAGGCTTTCTGAGAGAGGTTGGTCCCAGGTTTCTTGGGTTAGTTTCCCACCCCCTCCCTCTTGGAATGCTTTTCGAACAAGAATTGCTCCCTTCTGTTTGGCAGGTGTAACTAAGCCAATTGGGTCGTACAGTCCAGCCACTTGGCTTAAGAGAGCCCTCCTAGTCAGTGGGTTAGGTGTCTCAGTTCTCACCTCCTCCTTGAGAAGATTTTTTCCAACTCTCATCTTCTTTTTCCTTTTGGAAAAGTTAACTGAGGTTAACATGTAGAGCATGTCTTCATCCATTTGGTAGCCGATACCCAAGGCTTTGTTGTCTTCGTCCCTCATTTATTTGGTAGAATTAAGGTTTTACTTTGTGTCTTTGTTAGAACCTCCATCTCCATTCCTTGCCTCCCACTTTGCCCTGACCGGACCCATGGTTTGAGGAAGAAACCTCCAGCTTTCAAGATCTCTTCGACATTTGCTGTGATCTTGTCAAGTTTATTCAGGTCATTTTGGGAGGTTAAGAGGTCATCCACATAACTGTCCTCTTCAATGACTCTGCGCTCATCCTTCAAGTGAAGAAAGTTGGGCAGGCGTGCTGTTTCCCTCATAGCCAATTGAGCAATGCAACCAGCAGGTCTGTCCCCAATGTTGACTCTGGTTATTGCATATTCACTTATCTCTTCATCTGGGCTGTCCCTCCAGAGGAACCTGTGAAGATGCATCTCACGCTCCTCCAGCCATACAGAGTTGTACATCTTTTTGATGTCTCCTAGAGATGCATACGTCCCTTCTCTGAACCTCAGCAAGACAGCTCTTATAGGGTTGAGAACGTCTGGTCCCTTCAGAAGAAGATCATTCATACCCACACCTTTGTATTTCTGGCTACTATTCCATACAATACGAACCGGTGTTGTCACCGAATGAGGGTTTGGTGCCACCAGGTGGCTTACGTACCACACTGGTCCGTTCCACTCGTCCATGATTTTGTTGGTGAGTTTTATGGCTGCGCCTCGCTCGACCATTTCATGGATTTGGGTAGCATATGTGACTTTCCAGTCTGGCTCTCTGCTTAGTTGCTTTTCCATCCTTAAGAAACAAGCCTGGACTGCACTTTTGTTGTTCGGGAGAGAGTCTGGATCTACCGTCCAAGGATACCTTGCATCCCAATGTGGAGCCGGTGTGTGAGCATCCCCCTTCTTGTAGGTGAGGCCTTCTTTAATGATCTCCAGTTCCCTTTCCTCTGCCAGGGTCATTTCCTTTCCTCCTGGTGGACAGTTTCCACATCGGCATCCTCCACATCTTGGCTCACATGCAGCTCCGATGCTGTCCCAGTGCCACCACTCAAGGAACTCACGGTTACTGGCAGCTGTAAATTTGGTCTGAGTCACATCCTCCTGCTGTAGCTGCGCTGTGTCAGTTGTTGGACTTGTGATTTCTTGATATTTGACAGCTGCTGTCCTCATGGAGCGAGCGAAGTGTGTTTTGGACTCATATGCTGCAACCTCCACTTCTTCAAATAAGTCGGGATGTGCTCCACCCACTGTTTTCCCCAATGGACCCTCCCACAAGACAAGGTCTCCGATGATTTTTACCCTCTGGGGAGCGAGTCTTCCCTCTCGGTGGCTAATGAGAAGTTCAGAAGTTGAGGAAACCTCTTCTGGCCTTTCCAATTCTGTAAGTTTGACTTCTGGGAAGAATTTTTTCAACTTCTCAGGTTCAATTACTTGATGCACTCTGGCGATTTCATCCAAGCCGTAGCAGACCATTTCATGAGCTCTCTCTGTCCCTTTAGGTGTCTTGACTCTGACTTTGAGGAGATACCTTTGTGTGTTCACCTCCATGGTCATACCACCAACCCCATGCACAACTAAAGTTCTCTTCTCATGTCTTAACCCCAGTCTTTCAGCAGCCTTATGGGTAATGTAGTTTCTGTCTGAAGCAAGGTCAATTAAAGTCCCAATCTTCTGCCCTGCGTTTGCCGTGACTTGCATCAACATCATGATGACAGGAATTTCAGAGAGCCCATTTCTCTGCGGTAGCTCAGACTGGCCTGAAGCATCGAGTGTCACTGCGGTTTTGTTGGTGTTGGTGAAAGCCTTTCTGCATCGATCTGCCATTTCCTGGGAAAGTTCAGACAAGATCTCCTCTTGTTCCTCCGTTAGCTTGCTTTCACCTTTGCCGTCTTTTCCACTCTCTCTCTCTTCCCCTCTTTTGACTTCTCCTTTTGGGCAGAGGAAAAAATGGTGGTCTGGGGCACCACCTTCCCTTTTACAGTCTTTGTTTCTGCATAGGAAAGTGTCTCTGCAGTATCTATCTTCATCATGGCATCCGAGACATTTTCTGCATGCTCCCAGCTTTCTCAATACAGTTTTCTTTTCAGGTAGCTTAAGTCTTTTGAACTTTCTACAGAAGAAGATTTTGTTGTTGTGACCACTATCACCACATACCTCATCAAGCTCTTCTTTCTTTGTGGTTTTTGTTGAGGCAATCTTTCTGTCATACTTCTTGTCCAAACGATCTGATTTCTCCACCTTCTCCACAGTTCTGAGCTGGTCGAGTCTCTCTAGTATTTCTTCTTGACTTTTCAGGAACTTCAAGAGCATGACAAAGTGGTTGTCTGATGTGACATTGTTTCTGGGTTCAACCATGAACATCACCCAGTCTCTTTTAATGAAGTCAGGCAACTTGCTTTCAATGGATCTAATTACCAGTGGGTTATTTATGGCTCCAGAGTTTCCTAACTCTGTGAGATCTGCTACAGCCTTCTCCACTGACTGTATAAGATCAATGACCTTTCTTGGTTGGTTCCCTTTCACATGTGGCATCTTCTCCAGCTCTTCCAGGATTTCCACTATGATGGTTGACTTGTTGCCATACCTGTTCTCCAGGACCCTGAACATGTCATCGGCAGTGGTGTAGGTTGAAAGTCTGAGGTCTTTTGAGATTTTGTCATCCACACTCTCCAGGAGTTGAATTTTCTTAACTTCAGTTGATCCAGATGGCTCTCCCTGCTTTTGTAGCCTTTCCCAGTCTTTCCTCCATCTGTGATATTCTCTATTGCTTCCATTGAAGATAGGTAGAGAGATTGGCTTGATTCTCACTATTGGTGTGGATCTTGCCGGTTGGGGTAGTAGTTTCACTCCTGTGCCTTGCTCATTGATCGTCCGTGCAGTGGCAAATTCAGGTCTCCTTAACTCAAGCCTGTAGTAGAATGCTCTTACGTCCTTGACTCTTCCATCTAATTCGTCCTTTAATTCTACAGGGATCCACCGCTCCCATGTTGACATTGTTGAGATGGCCTCTTTTATTCTCTTGTCCAAGAGAGCGAGGTGCACTTCATAGCCCTCTAAATTGGCACTTTCCACAGGTACATCAGCCGCTTTATCATTGGCTTTTTCTGCTTCCAGGATTGCCACAAGAAGTTCACTCCTTCCATACCTTGACCACAGGTTTGTTTGAACAATGTCTCTTATCTCCGCCAACTTTGTTTCACCTTCATTTACAGATCTATCAATGTCAGCCTCTTGCTGTTCATTAAGACCTGGTTCCTTATCCTCAGTCATGTCAGCCTCCAGTCCAATCCTGTAGTCATCGTTGGCATCGAGCATCTTTCTGAAACAATCTGAAAGCTTAGCGAATTCCTCCTTTAACTCCACTTGAAGCATGCTGCTTGCTCCTCTTGAAATTAAGTTGGCTTGTCTGGTGAAGCTGCTTTTTGCAGTGGTCCTCTCCTTTTTGAGCTGCTGGACCGACTTCCCCAGGACATCATCCGCCATCTTGACTTCCTCTGCGTCAACAGCTTATTTCTGGATCTGAAGCCGTTTATCCTCAGGGCCAGGCCGCTCCGCGTGGTTTACAACTGTCAAGTCCTCCTCTTGTTCACCATCCAAAGGACACAGGGACAACTCAAATTTCTGACTCAATCTTTTTTATTTTTAGTTTCCTTTCAGTTGATTGGTCTGTCCAGTAAATTAGCCACTAAATTAGCCAGTAAATTAGGTTGTAAACCTTTAAAGACAGAACAAAAAGTTACAATTTTAATGAACTTAAATTAGTTTAAACATTTAAATAAACATTCTAAATAACTTAAGTGAATTAACCATTTACCATTGGCGTCTTTGGACTGAACCTGTGAGTGAACTTGGAGTCTTCTCTCTGAAGTTTGTTCTTCTGAATGACTGAGCCCCTCTATGCCTTCACAGGTGCTCCAAATCAGTGAAAATGACTGATCAGGTGACAAGCAGCCGGTTTGCTGCTGCTGGTGCACTCTGGGAAGTGTAGTTCTTTGACTCACTCCTGAGATTCAGCTCAACACTCACTGAGTCTGTTCATTGTCCATTTTTTCCTCCGTTTTCTATCAGTCACAGTGGTCAGATAGTCTGCCACCGTATACTGTCTGTTTAGGGCCAAATAGCATTTATGGTCACTTTGAGGTTTTGTAATGTTTTCCAGTATAATTTTATGTTTGTTTGGTTATGATTTGTTTGGGCCAGATTGTCTGAGGGCTGTCTTGAGGCATTGTTGGGTTAGTAGTGGTTTGTGAATTTAGCTTCAGGACAAGCTGGAAGAAGGGACTTTTCTCTATGTTTATCTCTTGGCATTTCAGGTCTTTGTAGTGGTAGGAGTGGTGGTCGCTTGTTAGGTGGTTAAACAAATTGATGGCTCGTTTGCGGTGGTGATTTTAGCATGTCAATCTTACATTTACATTACATTTACATTTTAGTCATTTAGCAGACGCTCTTATCCAGAGCGACTTACAGGAGCAATTAGGGTTAAGTGCCTTGCTCAAGGGCACATCGACAGATTTTTCACCTAGTCGGTTCGGGGATTAGAACCAGCGATCTTTCGGTTAATGGCACAACGCTCTTAACCACTAAGCTACCTGCCGCCCCAATCTTGGTGGGGCAAACAACAATTTTTTGGGGGGGGATGCATGCTAGCGACACCACAACACAATAAACATAATAATAATAATAATAATAATAATAATAATAATAATAATTAATTAATCTAAACAATACATTACATGCACTATAACGGTGACAAAAGGTGCCCACAAACTTTTAGGGTCTACATAAAGTTGTCAAAGATACCAAAGATAACCCTGAAGGAGCTGCAAAGCTCCACAGCGGAGATTGGAGTCTCTGTCCATAGGACCACTTTAAGCCATACACTCCACAGAGCTGGGCTTTATGGAAGAGTGGCCAGAAAAAGCCATTGCTTAAAGAAAAAAATAAGCAACCACGTTTCGTTTTCGCCAAAGGCATGTGGGAGACTCCCCAAACATATGGAAGAAGGTACTCTGTTAAGATGAGACTAAAATTGAACTTTTTGGCCATCAAGGAAAATGCTATGTCTGGCGCAAACGCAACACCTCTCATCACCCCGAGAACACTATCACCACATTGAAGCATGGTGGTGGCAATATCATGCTGTGGGGATGTTTTTCATCGGCAGGGACTGGGAAACTGGTCACAATTGAAGGAGTGATGGATGGCGCTAAATACAGGGAAATTCTTGAGGGAAACCTGTTTCAGTCTTCCAGAGATTTGAGACTGGGATGGAGGTTCACCTTCCAGGTGGACAATGACCCTAAGCATACTGCTAAAGCAACACTGAAGTGGTTTAAGGAGAAACATTTAAATGTCTTGGAATGGCCTAGTCAAAGCCCAGACCTCAATCCAATTGAGAATCTGTGGTATGACTTAAAGATTGCTGTACACCAGCGGAACCCATCCAACTTGAAGGAGCTGGAGCAGTTTTGCCTTGAAGAATGGGCAAATTTCTTGTTTGTTTCACAATAAAACATGTTTTTACATCTTCAAAGTGGTAGGCATGTTGTGGAAATGAAATGTTACAAACCCCCAAAAAATCAATTTTAATTCCAGGTTGTAAGGCAACAAAATAAGAAAAATTCCAAGGGGGGTGAATAGTTTCGCAAGACACTGTACACAACTGAAATATTTGATTATTTCATAGTCATTTACTTTTTGTTTTTGTTTTTTGGCAATTTAATGTTCACTGTTTTTTGCTTTGAAATTTCCCTTAAAAAGCTCTAAAACCATTGCAACTCAATTATTTCATAATGCATTTCATGTTTTTTTTTATTATCGAATTTGAAAACCGTTATTTTTTTGTAATCGAACCAAAACCGAACAGACCTCAAAAAGCACTAATTGCTCAGCACTAACACAAACACACAAACACACACAAACACCTTTTGATTGTCTTTTCAACAGCAAGTTTTGTTTTTAAATTCTTAAAACAAAGACAGATTAGATGTTGTGGGACATAAATGTTCAATTATACCAATGTCATTAGTTCCTCCATTTAGCTGTATAGTGTCCTATTAGCATTTAGCTGTATAGTGTCCTATTAGCATTTAGCTGTATAGTGTCCTATTAGCATTTAGCTGTATAGTGTCCTATTAGCATTTAGCTGTATAGTGTCCTATTAGCATTTAGCTGTATAGTGTCCTATTAGCATTTAGCTGTATAGTGTCCTATTAGCATTTAGCTGTATAGTGTCCTATTAGCATTTAGCTGTATAGTGTATAGCCCCGTGGGCCCTGGTCAATAGTAGTGAGTGCTCTATATAGGGAACAGGGTACCATTGAATATAGGGTGAAGTTTTCCCTACACGCTGATCTTGGGTTAGTATTGCATTTCCCCCACTAATGGATAAGGTTAGGATTGGGGGAGGAGAAGCTGATCCTAGATCTGTACCTCAGGGCTGTACAGTCTTCAAATCAAATCAAATCAAATTGTATTGGTCACATGGGCCGAATACAACAGGTGCAGACCTTACAGTGAAATGCTTACTTACAGCCCTTAACCAACAGTGCATTTATTTTAAACAAAAAAAGTACAAATAAAAACAACAACAAAAAAAGTGTTGAGAAAAAAATGAGCAGAAGTAAAATAAAGTGACAGTAGGGAGGCTATATATACAGGGGGATACCGTTGCAGAGTCAATGTGCGGGGGCACCGGCTAGTTGAGGTAGTTGAAGTAATATGTACATGTGGGTAGAGTTAAAGTGACTATGCATAAATACTTAACAGAGTAGAAGCAGCGTAAAAAGGATGGGGTGGGGGGGCAGTGCAAATAGGTAGCCATGATTTTCTGTTCAGGAGTCTTATGGCTTGGGGGTAGAAGCTGTTGAGAAGTATTTTGGACCTAGACTTGGCACTCCGGTACTGCTTGCCGTGCGGTAGCAGAGAGAACAGTCTATGACTAGGGTGGCTGGAGTCTTTGACAATTTTGAGGGCCTTCCTCTGACACCGCCTGGTATAGAGGTCCTGGATGGCAGGAAGCTTTGCCCCAGTGATGTACTGGGCCGTACGCACTACCCTCTGTAGTGCCTTGCGGTCGGAGGCCAAGCAGTTGCCATACCAGGCGGTGATGCAACCAGTCAGGATGCTCTCGATGGTGCAGCTGTAGAATTTTTTGAGGATCTGAGGACCAATGCCAAATCTTTTTAGTCTCCTGAGGGGGAATAGGCTTTGTCGTGCCCTCTTCACGACTGTCTTGGTGTGTTTGGACCATGATAGTTCGTTGGTGATGTGGACACCAAGGAACTTGAAGCTCTCAACCTGTTCCACTACAGCCCCGTCCACTACAGCCCCGTCTTCACTGCAGTTTGGTGGAGTGTGAAAGATGAAAAATGAAATATTTCCCTCTGCTGGCCAGAGAACAATATTACACCTCAGGCCTACAGGTACAGTACTGCATCATCCTGTCAGCCAGTTACACCATTACCCAGACACTCAGGGAGAATCTCAGCCAGTTACACCATGACCCAGACACTCTGGGAGAATCTCAGCCAGTTACACCATGACCCAGACACTCTGGGAGAATCTCAGCCAGTTACACCATTACCCAGACACTCTGGGAGAATCTCAGCCAGTTACACAATGACGCAGACACTCAGGGAGAATCTCAGCCAGTTACACCATGACCCAGACACTCTGGGAGAATCTCAGCCAGTTACACCATGACCCAGACACTCTGGGAGAATCTCAGCCAGTTACACCATTACCCAGACACTCTGGGAGAATCTCAGCCAGTTACACCATGACCCAGACACTCTGGGAGAATCTCAGCCAGTTACACCATGACCCAGACACTCTGGGAGAATCTCAGCCAGTTACACCATGACCCAGACACTCTGGAAGAATCTAGGCCAGTTACACCATTACCCAGACACTCTCTGACGGGGTCCATGTCCACCTCTCTGACGGGCCCTTTGTCCTTCTCTCATACGGGGCTCATGTCCTCCTCTCTGACGGGCCCCATGTCCTCCTCTCTGACGGGGCCTATGTCCTCCTCTCTGACGGGGCCCATGGCCACCTCTCTGACGGGCCCCTTGTCCTCCTCTCTGACGGGCCCCTTGTCCTCCTCTCTGATGGGGCCCATGTCCAGCTCTCTGACGGGACCCATGTCCTCCTCTCTGATGGGGCCCATGTCCTCCTCTCTGACGGGCCCCTTGTCCTCCTCTCTGACGGGGCCCAGGTCCTCCTCTCTGACGGGGCCCATGTCCACCTCTCTGACGGGGCCCATGTCCTCCTCTCTGACGGGGCACATGCCCACCTCTCTGACGGGCCCCTTGTCCTCCTCTCTGACGGGCCCCTTGTCCTCCTCTCTGACGGGGCCCATGTCCTCCTCTCTGACGGGGCCCATGTCCTCCTCTCTGACGGGGCCCATGTCCTCCTCTCTGACGGGGCCCATGTCCTCCTCTCTGACGGGCCCCTTGTCCTCCTCTCTGACGGGCCCCTTGTCCTCCTCTCTGACGGGGCCCATTGTCCACCTCTCGACGGGGCCCATGTCCACCTCTCTGACGGGCCCCATGTCCTCCTCTCTGACGGGTCCCTTGTCCTCCTCTCTGATGGGGCCCATGTCCACCTCTCTGACGGGCCCCATGTCCTCCTCTCTGACGGGGCCCATGTCCTCCTCTCTGACGGGGCCCATGTCCTCCTCTCTGACGGGGCCCATGTCCTCCTCTCTGACGGGCCCCTTGTCCTCCTCTCTGATGGGCCCCTTGTCCTCCTCTCTGATGGGCCCCTTGTCCTCCTCTCTGACGGGGCCCCTTGTCCACCTCTCTGACGGGCCCCATGTCCTCCTCTCTGACGGGCCCCTTGTCCTCCTCTCTGATGGGGCCCATGTCCACCTCTCTGACGGGCCCCATGTCCTCCTCTCTGACGGGGCCCATGTCCACCTCTCTGACGGGCCCCTTGTCCTCCTCGCTGACGGGGCCCATGTCCTCCTCTCTGACGGGCCCCATGTCCTCCTCTCTGACGGGGCCCATGTCCTCCTCTCTGATGGGGCCCATGTCCTCCTCTCTGACAGGGCCCATGTCCACCTCTCTGACGGGCCCCTTGTCCTCCTCTCTGACGGGGCCCCTTGTCCACCTCTCTGATGGGGCCCATGTCCTCCTCTCTGACGGGCCCCATGTCCTCCTCTCTGATGGGGCCCATGTCCTCCTCTCTGACGGGGCCCATGTCCTCCTCTCTGACGGGGCCCATGTCCTCCTCTCTGACGGGGCCCATGTCCACCTCTCGGACGGGCCCCTTGTCCTCCTCTCTGATGGGGCCCTTGTCCTCTTCTCTGACGGGGCCCATGTCCTCCTCTATGACGGGGCCCATGTCCTCCTCTCTGACGGGGCCCATGTCCTCCTCTCTGACGGGGCCCATGTCCACCTCTCTGACGGGCCCCTTGTCCTCCTCTCTGATGGGGCTCTTGTCCACCAGCTCTTTGGTGTCTTCCTCTCCCTTGCTGTCTATCCTGCTCCATATTGAAAGACACTGGAAGTGTTCACACCCCCTTTTATATGGTGACTAATTGTGGTTCCCACTATGTGAAATCAATTAGTAATAATGAGTAGTCATTATGTATGTTCATCGTGTATCATACATGTAATTTAAATGTTTATACTTTACAAACAGATTTAATTTCTGTAGTTCTCTAAATCCATATATAGTCGACAAACCAGTTTAAAATATATAGCTTTAACAAACGGTTAAGTGATTAACCATTACAGTTTTCCCCAATTGTTAACACACGTATGATGAAACTACATCTCAGATACTCAAAACTCAAAACACTCACTACCCTGGCATTAAAAGCGCCATGCTCTCTACCAATTGAGCTACAGAGGACCACATGGCAATTAGGGATCCAGATTTTGTCAAATGAATGTCAAAAGTATATTTTTTGTTGAGGCATTTTAGCTAATCCTAACCCTTTTCCTAACTTTAACCTAATTCTCCTAACCTGCTACGTTAATTCTCCTAAACTGCTGCACAAATTCTCCTAACCTGCTACGAAAAGTCAAATCTGACGTTAATCTGACAAAAGCTGGATCCTTTCTAGCCATGACCCAACAGCAACACCGTCAGAACAATAGCAGTCTTCATTCTGAAAGGAGTCTGGTCTTCTTCAGAAGTAGTGTAGTAGTCTACAGGGTTCAGGACTCACCTTTTTAAACACTCCTTATCTCTCATATCATGAGGTTCCACATGTGTTTGGTTACATAGTGCCCAATGTTCTTCTTAGTGATAAAACAGCAAACATTAAGAGTGTTTACTTATCAGACCCACATATATAATAAATATACTAGAATATAATATACTATATTCATATGCTTTTAGTACTCACACATGAATCATATCATGTATGCAGGTCATGTGTTGTTTTGAGACAGCAGTAAAAACATACTGATAGGACAGTTCCTCTTATGGCCACTAGGTGACAGTCTGGTGTCACAGACGCATGACTGCAGTCTAGAACGATGCATTGTCCCAATTATGTCTCCTTTCTCTTAAAGTGTGCACTTGTTCACTTCCCTAAACTGAAATGACTGGTATAAGAACTATGGTGGAAACTCCCTCTTGATAACAGAAGGTATAGTCCCATGGGTGGAACGGTGGGAGACGAACGGTACCCCCTCTCCCCCTCTCCCCACCTTTCTTCTTCTTCCCATCTCCTCCTCTACCCCCTCTCTTTTTCTCCCTCTCTCCTCCTCTCCCCCTCACCTCTTCTCCATCTCTCCTCCTCTCCCCCCCTCTCCTCTTCTCCCTCTCTCCTCCTCTCCCCCCTCTCCTCTTCTCCCTCTTTCCTCCTCTACCCCCTCTCCCCCTCTTCGTCTCTTTCCCCTTACATTATATAATATACATTAGAGGAGGGGAGGGAGGGAGGGAGGGAGGGAGGGAGGGAGAAGAGAGTAATGGGGGAGACATAGAGAGGGGGAGGGAAAGGGGAGGAGAGAGGGAGGAGAGCGAGAGATGGGAGAGAGAGAGAATATATTATTATCACTGACATCTCACCAGTGATGTCATCATAACCAGTAACCTATTCCACTCTTGGCACAGCCCAGCCTGACCCTGACATATAACATCAGGCCTGATGAGTTGACCTCCCTCCCCCTCTCTCCCCTCTCCTCTTCTCCCTCTCTTCACCTCTCCAGCCTCTCCTCTTCTCCCTCTATCCCTCTCTCCCTTCTCCTCTCACTCCCCCTCTCCCCCTCTCCCCCCTCTCCTCTTCTCCCTCTCTCCCCCGCTCCACCTTCTCCTCCTCTCCCTCTCTCCCCCTCTCCCCCCTCTCCTCTCCTCTCCTCTCCTCTACTCGTCTCCTCTTCTCCCTCTCTGCTCCTCTCCCCTTCTCCTCTTCTTCCTCTCTCCCCTCTCCTCTTCTCCCTCTCTCCCTCTCTCCACTTCTACCCCTTTCCTCTCCTCTCACCCTCTCCACCCTCTCACCCTCACCTCCTCTCCATCTCTCCCCCTCTCCTCCTCTCCCTCTCTCCTCCTCTCCCCCCTCTCCTCCTCTTCCTCTCTCTCCCTCTCCCCCCACTCCTCTTCTCCCTCTCTCCCCTCTCCACCCTCTCATCTTCTCCCTCTCTCCCCCTCTCCACACTCTGATCTTCTCCCTCTCTCCCCCTCTCCTCTCCTATCCTCCTCTCCCCCTCTCCCCTTCTCCCTCTCTGCTCTTCTTTCTCTCTGCTCCTCTCCCCTTCTCCTCCTCTCCCTCTCTCAACCTCCTCTCCTTCTCTCCTCCTCTTCCTCTCTCCTCCTCTTCCTCTCTCCTCCTCTCCCCACTCTCCTCTACTCCTCACCCCCCTCTCCCCCTCTTCTTCTCCCTTACAATATATAATATATATCTGAGGAGGGGAGGGAGAGAGAGAGGGAGGGAGGGAGGGAGGAGGAAGAGAGTAATGGGGGAGACATAGAGAGGGAGAGGGAAAGGGGAGGAGAGAGGGAGGAGAGCGAGAGATGGAAGAGAGAGATAATATATTATTATCACTGACATCTCACCAGTGATGTCATCATAACCAGTAACCTTTTCCACTCTTGGCCCAGCCCAGCCTGACCCTGACATATAGCATCAGACCTGTTGAGTTGACTTGGGTAACAGACCTCTAGCTTCTACACCACATCCCCCCTTCTCCTGCTCTAACATGAGACATGGGTGGAATGGTGGAAGATGAACCTCACCCCCTCATCCCCCTCTCCTCTTCTCCCCATCTCCTCTTCTCCCCCTCTCCTCTCCTCCCCTCTCCTCTCCTCTTCTCCCCCTCTCCTCTTCTCATCCTCTCCTCCTCTCCTCTTCTCCTCATCTCCCCCTCCCCCTCTCCCCCTCTCCTATTCTCCCCCTCTCCTCTTCTCCTCCCTCTCCTCTCCTCCCCTTTCCTCTTCTCATCCTCTCCTCTCCTCCTCCTCTCCCCCTCCCCCCCCCCCCTCCCCCTCTCAAGCAGTAGAAAGTTAGAGGTGATATTATAGGACACACTACGTGAAACTTTGCTGCTCTGTCAGCAGTTTCCTGTGGGGTTTTTCAAAACAGAGCTGAGTTCAACCAGTGATCTAAGATAAGTTGCTACGAAGTTTATCTCACATCATTGAAGTAATGAACTAATGAGATATAAGTCATATAGCCTAGCAGAATTGTCCACTCTTCAGTCCACTCTTCATGACAGCAGACTTGTATAGCTCAGTGGAGCCCCAGTTAGAGACAGATATGATACCTGCAGTGATATTGATGATCTTGTTCTGGAGCACAGGTAGGATGCTGTTATACTGATATACACTTCTGACAGTTACTGAGATATGATTTGATATTGTAAGATATATGATCATTTGCAGGGCTAGTAAATGAACATCCAACTGGAAGCAGACAGTAAAAATCTGTCTCAAAGCAGAACAATTATGTTATCACCTGTAAATGTACTTTACTATAGCATAATTGTCCATCTGGGGACAGGCAATAATGTCAGTTAAGTTGTGATGGTGACAGCAATCTGACTGTTGTATATTCAGTGTGTCAATGATTGATTGTACATGTCTCTATGTAAATGAAAGAGAGTATATATTATATATTTTATATTGGTCATCTGTTAGAGCAGGAGGGGGGACACTTTGGACTAACTCCTTGATGAGATCCACAACTAGGGACTTTTGTAACGCCTTCAAAGGCCTGTCTTAATGAATTGGACCTGGAGTTACTATCAGCTCAAAACAATTAGTTTGAATGTCGTATAGAGCTGCTCTTTCTTTTTAAACAATCTTAAGAGCTGTCATTTTATTGTGAGGAACTGTAGTTTATCAGACCTTTTTCTGTTCTGTCCTCTGTTGTGTGAGTGATCAGGTCACAGACTCAGGTCTGGTCCAATGATAGAGGTCTGTGACCTGAGTCAAGATCAACATGCCTGATGCTATATGTCAGGAAGAGAGAGAGAACTAGAGAGAGAGAGTGCGAGAGAGAGAGAGAGAGAGAGAGAGAGAGAGAGAGAGAGAGAGAGAGAGAGAGAGACAGAAATAGAAAGAGTGAGAGAGAGAGAGAGGAGTAGGGAGAGGAGTAGTGAGAGAGAGAGAGGAGTAGAGAGAGAGAGAGAGAGGAGGGAGTGGGGAGAGAGAGGAGGGAAGGGGAGAGAGAGGAGGGAATTGGGAGAGAGGAGGGGAGGGGAGAGAGAGGAGGGAGTGGGGAGAGAGAGGAGGGGATCTGGAAATTAATCTGGAAGTTACTCTGGAAGTGAATCTGGAAGTTAATAGGAAGTTAATAGGAATACGACTTTTAGATCGCAAAAACGTTTATTATGCATGTCAGATTTCAATACTGGCCGATGTCATAACGCTTGAGGATGTCTTCTCTCGAATGAGCCATTGATCTTATTTCTGCGATATTCCTACCGATTGAAATTTGTAATTTAACAGAGGGTCTAGCACATTTTTCCTATTTGTCTGCCTCTTTAGTCCAGGGTGCATTGCATGGTGCAGTTCCACAGATATTATAGAAAATAGATAGAATCCAATGAAGAATGTATAATGTCCCACCCAGCAGACTGTCGACCAATCGCGTTGACGTTGTCATACTGCGTCACGCGGTTGCTAAGCTAATCGTCAGGCAATTCCTTCTCAAAGTCAGTCTATATGTCGAGAAACGTGCCTCTATTCCTCGAAAGTACATAATAACACGATTCCAAAGCTATACGATACTACAGATAGCAAGTTCATTATTTCACATCTCGCAAAAAGATGTATGTTGCACTTCTTGTTGACGAAATTCGTGCTAATATTAGGTGTTTGAGCTAGCGCCCAATAGACTCCCATTCACTTCTTGAAGGAGAGCTCTCCTTGTACCAGAATCACCCAGAATGCACCGCGCTGCCCATTGACCTAGTATGGGCAACGTTTCCCATCTCCTCCAAGTCTATCTGCTGTTGTGAATGTTAGACTCCACTCTGTGAGCGACATCGATCTGCAGGAGATTGTAGACTCCTAAATTGATTGTGCAGTTTGTTTAGGCGATTTTACAGCTAGCTAGCTACTTCACACGCTGATATTGTATTTGTATTATTGTGTGTAGCCAGCCCATAGAGAGAGCATTGCATTGGAGCTGTTTTATGCTCCAGTTACTTTCACATTGATGTCAGTATTTGAAGTCAGCCATTGAATCGTGTATTATGCATTTCATTGCACTGTATGCACTGTTCCACAAGTAGGCTAAATGAGTCAATGGGGAGGTTGAGGTTGAGTAGTACATTGTACACTCCATTCCACAGACCTTTAAACCTAATATAAACCTAATATTGCAGTGATAATTCATGTCTGGGGGCATTTTTGTTAGTTTTTGATGTTCTCCAGAAAGTATTTTAGAGTTTTCAAGTACAGTAAATTATCTTCAACTGGTGGGGGGATTTCTGCACAGCCCATTTAGACATACCCTAGGTTTAGCTGTATTGCTACACCCCCAAACTACTTCCTGCGGCTATTGGACAGAGGAGGAGGGGAGGGGAGATGGAGAGTGAGAGAGAAGAGGAGTAGAGAGAGGGAGATGTCAACAGAGATAGGGCTGACAGACTAACACGCAGTCAACTGAATATCTTTTCATAACTGACTTCTCACCAGTTATATCATCATAACCAGTAACCTTGTCCACTCTTCAACTCTTGGTCCAGCTCAGATTGACCCTGACATATATAATGAATGGTTTAAAAAACAGACGAAAGCAAATGCATTAAATTATATATAAAGTCATCTGCAAAGAGAGGTTCACATTTCCATGGAAGGGGAATGTGAGTACACATTGGTGTTGTTGCACCATACCAACGATAAGCCTATCTTCGCCATCACATCATGAAAGGTCACTCTCTCTCTCTCATTTGGCATCGGAAACATATGCTAACATTGCCAAAGCAAGTGAAATAAACAATTACAAACAGTTAACATTAAGCAAACAAAAGTTTCAAAAGAGAAAGACATTTGAAATGTTAAATGATTAACTATGTACAAAACAAACACCAACATGAGTGTATCAGTATGGACCTGTACAGGTCGTTGGTCAATACACGGTAAATGAAATATAAAATAGTCTATAAATAAAGATAAAATAGTTCACAAACTAATTCAACTACATTTATTTACACAACTAGCTGGCTCCACTAGGGCCCTCTCAGCAAGCCGGCTCCACTAGGGCCCTCTCAGCCAGCTGGTCCCACTAGGGCCCTCTCAGCCAGGTGGCTCCACTAGGGCCCTCTCAGCCAGCTGGTCCCACTAGGACCCTCTCAGCCAGGTGGCTCCACTAGGGCCCTCTCAGCCAGCCGGCTCCACTAGGATCTATCTGTACTTTGCTATGTTCATCTTTCCCTCGATCCTTACTAGTCTCCCAGTCCTTACCGCTGAAAAACATCCCCACTGCATGATGCTGCCACCACCATGCTTCACCGTAGGGATGGTGCCAGGTTTCCTCAAGATGTGACACTTGGCATTCAGGCCAAAGAGTTCAATCTTGGCTTCACCAGACCAGAGAATCTTGTTTCTCATGGTCTGAGAGTCCTTTAGGTGCCATTTGTCATGTGCCTTTTACTGAGGAGTGGCTTCCGTCTGGCCACTCTACCATAAAGGCCTGCTTGGTGGAGTGCTGCAGTGATGGTTGTCCTTCTGGAAGATTCTCCCATCTCCACAGAAGAACTATGTACCAGTGCTGACCTTCTAGGCAGAGTTGCAAAGAAAAAGCCACATCTAAGACTGGCCAATAAAAATAAAAGATTAAGATGGGCAAAAGAACACAGACACTGGACTTTTTCTTTGCAACTCTGCCTAGGTCAGCATCCCGGAGTCGCCTCTTCACTTTTAACATTGAGACCAGTGTTTTGCGGGTATTATTTAATGAAGCTGCCAGTTGAAGACTTGTGAGGCGTCTGTTTCTCAAACTAGACACTCTAATGTATTTGTCCTCTTGCTCAGTTGTGGACCGGGGCCTCCCACTCCTCTTTCTATTCTGGTTAAAGCCAGTTTGCGATGTTCTGTGAAGGGAGTAGTACACAGCGTTGTACGAGATCTTCAGTTTCTTGGCAATTTCTCGCATGGAATAGCCTTCATTTCTCAGAACAAGAATAGACTGAAGAGTTTGAGAAGAAAGTTCTTTGTTTCTGGCCATTTTGAGCCTGTAATAGAACCCACAATTGCTGATGCTCCAGATACTCAACTAGTCTCAAGAAGGACAGTTTTATTGCTTCTTTCATCAGCACAACAGTTTTCAGCTGTGCTAACAATTATTGCAAAAGGGTTTTCTAATAATCAATTAGCCTTTTGAAATGATAAACTTGGATTAGCAAACACAACTTGCCATTGGAACACAGGACTGATGGTTGCTGATAATTAGCCTCTGTACGCCTATGTAGATATTCCATAAAAAATTTGCCGTTTCCAGCTACAATAGCCATTTACAACATTAACAATGTCTACACTGTATTTCCGATCAATTTGATGTTATTTTAATGAACAACAAAAGTGCTTTTCTTTCGAAAACAAGGACATTTCTAAGCGACCCCAAACTTTTGAACGGTAGTGTATATACTGTATATACTGTATTTCTTGAGCTTTAAAACATTATTCCTTGTGATTTATTTTGGGACTGTATTATTTCTACACATTTAACCCTTTATTTTTGGGGGCACAAATCTACCTCCATATTTACATTCATTTGTATTGGATACCTTCAAACGAGTCCCGTGACACTTGTGGGGATCATAAAGCGAAACAGAGAACACCATTGTGTTCGCTACAGAAGATTATGTGAGAAGACATATTTTCAGGATGTCTCATGGTCTGACAAACACAGCTGTAGCTTGGCGACCTTCCACTGCAGATACGGAAGGCCGCCATAGGCGAATGTGGTGGATTGAGACACAGCCCATACAAAACACCTGATATCTCTAGCTTAAATTGACAGCTTTTGATGGGGATTTTTTTATTATGCAGATCAGAGATGTCAAGATTCACACCTTACATAAGGCAATTTCAGAATGTGGGGAGGTCCCAGTGAAAGTTGTGTACTTGCCTCCACCAATCCAATGCATTTAAATTATGGGAAGTAGGGAGCAAGTGCACACTTCAGAAGAAAGGAGATATTATTGGTACACACCCAGATGCTCTGTTAATCAACCACATTGGTCCACCACAAGGCTACCTTGGTCCAAACTGTCACATGGTCCAGTTTTACACTTGTTGTTGATAACAGAAGGTATAGTCCCATGGGTGGAACTATGAGAGAAAAACGTCTACCCTTCTCCACCCTCTCCTCTTCTCCACCCTCTCCTCTTCTCCACCCTCTCCTCTTCTCCACCTCTCCTCTTCTCCACCCTCTCCTCTTCTCCTCTTCTCCCCCCTCTCCTCTTCTCCCCCTCTCCTCTTCTCCACCCTCTCCTCTTCTCCCCCTCTCCTCTTCTCCTCCTCTCCTCCCACCTCTCCTCTTCTCCCCCTCTCCTCTTCTCCACCCTCTCCTCTTCTCCTCCTCTCCTCTTCTCCCCCTCTCCTCTTCTCCCCCTCTCCTCTTTTCCCTCTCCTCTTCTCCACCCTCTCCTCTTCTCCCCCTCTCCTCTTCTCCTCCTCTCCTCTTCTCCCCCTCTCCCCCTCTCCTCTTCTCCCCTCTCCTCTTCTCCTCCTCTTCTCTTCTCCCACTCTCCTCTTCTTCCCCTCTCCTCTTCTCCTCCTCTCCTCTTCTCCCCCTCTCCTCTTCTTCCCCTCCCCTCCCCTCTTCTCCTCCTCTCCTCTTCTCACACTCTCCTCTTCTCCCCCTCTCCTCTTCTCCACCCTCTCCTCTTCTTCCCCTCTCCTCTTCTCCCCCTCTCCTCTTCTTCCCCTCCCCTATTCTCCTCCTCTCCTCTTCTCCCCCTCTCCTCTTCTCCACCCTCTCCTCTTCTCCCCCTCTCCTCTTCTCCTCCTCTCTCCCACCTCTCCTCTTCTCCCCCTCTCCTCTTCTCCACCCTCTCCTCTTCTCCTCCTCTCCTCTTCTCCCCCTCTCCTCTTCTCCCCCTCTCCTCTTTTCCCCTCTCCTCTTCTCCACCCTCTCCTCTTCTTCCCCTCTCCTCTTCTCCCCCTCTTCTCTTCTCCCCCTCTCCTCTTCTCCTCCTCTCCTCTTCTCCCCCTCTCCCCCTCTCCTCTTCTCCCCTCTCCTCTTCTCCTCCTCTTCTCTTCTCCCACTCTCCTCTTCTTCCCCTCTCCTCTTCTCCTCCTCTCCTCTTCTCCCCCTCTCCTCTTCTTCCCCTCCCCTCCCCTCTTCTCCTCCTCTCCTCTTCTCACACTCTCCTCTTCTCCCCCTCTCCTCTTCTCCACCCTCTCCTCTTCTTCCCCTCTCCTCTTCTCCCCTCTCCTCTTCTTCCCCTCCCCTATTCTCCTCCTCTCCTCTTCTTCCCCTCTCCTCTTCTCCTCCTCTCTTCTTCTCACCCTCTGCTCTTCTCCGCCTCTCCCCCTATCCTCTTCTTCCCCTCTCCTCTTCTCCCCTTCTCATTCTCCCTCCCCTTATATAATATACATTAGAGGAGGGGGAGGGTGGGAAGGAGGGAGGGAAGGAGTAATGGTCAGAACCAGAGAGAGGGGAGGGAAGGGCGGGGAGAAGATGGAGGAGGGGGAGAGAGAGAGATCTGAGAGAGAGAGAGAATAATATAATATATTTTTATCCCTGACTTCTCACCAGTGATGTCATCATAACCAGTAACCTTTTCCACTCTTGGCCCAGCCCAGCCTGACCCTGACATATATCATCAGGCCTGTTGAGATGACTTGGGTAACAGACCTCTAGCTTCTACACCACATCCCCCCTTCTCCTGCTCTAACATGAGACCTCATCAGTATTCATTTTGGGTGCTGGTACTGTTTATATTTAGGTGCTGGAACATTAACCAATTTTCTATAAGAGGTGAACTCAAGCAGTAGAAAGTTAGAGGTGATATTATATAACAAACTATGTGAAACATTGCTGCAAGACAGATCAGTTTGCTGTGTTTAGCTGGGCTCAACCACTGATCCAAGATAAGTTGCTAAGAAGTTTATCTGACATTATTGAAGTAAAGGAACTAATGAGATAGAAATCATATAGCCTAGCAGTATTTTCCACTCTTCAGTCCCCTCTTCATGACAGTAGACTTGTATAGCTCAGTGGAGCCGCAGTTAGAGACAGATATGTTACCTGCAGTGATATTGATGATCCTGTTCTGGAGCACAGGTAGGATGCTGTTATACTGATATACTTTGCTGCTCTGTCAGCAGTTTGCTGTGGGTTTTTTCAAATGGCAGTGTTTCCTGTAGCTGGGTTTAACCACTGATCTATTTAAAACGTTTGTCACATCATACAAATAACTAATGAGATAGAAGTCATATAGCCTAGCAGTATTTTTCCACTCTTCAGTCCACTCTTCATGATAGTAGACTTGTATAGCTCAGTGGAGCCGCAGTTAGAGACAGATATGTTACCTGCAGTGATATTGATGATCCTGTTCTGGAGCATATGTTTTGATATTGTAAGATATATGATCATTTGCAGGGTTAGTAAATAACATGCAACTGGATGCAGACAGTAAAAATCTCTCTTAAAGCAGGACAATGATGTAATCACCAGTAAATGTAATTTATTGTAGCATAACTGTCCATCTGGGGACAGGCAATAATGTCATTTAAGGTGTGATGGTGTATGTGATGTTGTATATCAGTGTGTCAATGATTGACTGTATCTGTCCCTATGGAAATTAATGAGAGCATATATTATGTATCTATTTAATAGTCGTCTTATGTTTCTATTGCCTCCCGAGAGGCGCAGTGATCTTAGGCACTGCATCGCAGTGCTAGAGGCGTCAGTACAGACCCGGGTTCGATCCCAAGCTATATCACAACCGGCCGGGATTGGGAGTCCCATAGTGCGGCACAGAATTGGCCCAGCATCGTCCGGGTTAGGGGAGGGTTTGGCCTGGGTAGGCCATCATTGTAAATAAGAATTTGTTTTTAACTGACTTGCCTAGTTAAATAAAGGTTTATTAAAGGTTCAATAGAGCAAGGGGAAGGGGGGTAGCTAGAGGTCTGTTACCCAAGTCAACTGAGTCAAGCTCAACAAGCCTGATGCTATATGTCAGGAAGAGAGAGAGAGAGAGAGAGTGAGGAGGGGAGGGTAGTAGAGAGAGAGAAGAGGGGACAGAGGACGGGAGGGGAGATAGAGAGGGAGATGTCAAAGGGCTGCGAGAGATGAGCAGAGAGAGATGGGGCGGAGGAGAGAGGATGGGTGGGGGGCGGAGGAGAGCGTAGTGGAGAGAGAGGAGAGGGGAGGGGAGGGGAGGGGAGGGGAGGGGAGGGGAGGGGAGGGGAGGGGAGATAGAGACCCCATTTAGCCATACCCTAGGTTTAGCTGTGGCTCCACTCAGCCAGGTGGCTCCACTAGGGCCCTCTCAGCCAGGTGGCTCCACTAGGGTTCTCTCAGCCAGCTGGCTCCACTAGGGCCCTCTCAGCCACGTGGCTCCACTAGGGTCATCTCAGCCAGGTGGCTCCACTAGGGCCCTCTCAGCCAGGTGGCTCCACTAGGCCCTCTCAGCCAGCTGGCTCCACTAGGGTCCTCTCAGCCAGGTGGCTCCACTAGGGCCCTCTCAGCCAGCTGGCTCCACTAGGCCCTCTCAGCCAGGTGGCTCCACTAGGATGCTCTCAGCCAGCTGGCTCCACTAGGGTCCTCTCAGCCAGGTGGCTCCACTAGGGCCCTCTCAGCCAGCTGGTGTTTGTAGGAGAGTGTGAGCTGTCTGTGCAAAAAGTAGAAGTACAAATGGCAAGGGAAATGAAATAAACTGATAAATCTAGGCCTAGGTTTTATTTACTGTGGTGTTTGTTCTCCACTGGTTACCCTATTCTTATCACAACAGGTCACACATTTTGCTGCCATGATTGCACGCTGCTGTATTTCACCTAACAGATATGGGAGATTATCAATATTATATATTTTTTCAAAGTATTTGGGGGTCCTTGTAATCTGAGGGAAATATGTATCTCTCATATCATCGTTTATTTGGCAGGAGGTTAGGAGGGGCAGCTCAGTTTCCACCTCATTTTGTGGGCAGTGTGGCACATAGCCTGTCTTCTCTCTAGCTATGGTGATTTTTGGGATGCGGAAGGCAGACATACAGGCGGATGAAGTAGATTGAGATGCAGCCCATGCAAAAAAACAAATCTCTATCTTAAACAGACAGATTTTGATTGGGATATATTGTATTATTTTAATTAGTGCATCAATCGACTCTTAAGGACATCAATGGACATGTAATTACTGTTATCTGAAATGAAATAAACATCATTTTTGTTAAATGACAATTCATTTGCAGATTCTGTAAAACAAAAAAATATATTTTTTCCTTAAATAATGTGCAGCTTTTTTCCAAAGTAAGTACTAAAAAGCCGATTTACCATAATTTGATTGTAGTATCATTTATTTTTAAGTAAATACAAAAGGTGTCATATTTAGGTGGTAAAAATGACTGCCATTTAAAGGAGCGGTACACCAACATTGGAAATCTATTTAATTTTATTGACAAAAATATATTCATACATTGATCCTGAGAAACAATGACCAAAAATATGGCTGGAGCTTCACTAGGGCCCTCTCAGCATGCCGGCTCCACTAGGGCCCTCTCAGCCAGCCGGCTCCACTAGAATCCTCTCAGCCAACTGGCTCCACTAGGGCCCTCTCAGCCAGCTGTCTCCACTAGGGCCCTCTCAGCTATGTGGCTCCACTAGGGCCCTCTCAGCCAGGTGGCTCCACTAGGGCCCTCTCAGCCAGCTGGCCCCACTAGGGCCCTCTCAGCCAACTGGCTCCACTAGGGCCCTCTCAGCCAGCTGGCCCCACTAGGGCACTCTCAGCCAACTGGCTCCACTAGGGCCCTCTCAGCCAACTGGCCCCACTAGTGCCCTCTCAGCCAACTGGCTCCACTAGGGCCCTTTCAGCCAGCTATTACCACTAGGGGTGGCAGGTAGCTTAGTGGTTAAGAGCATTGTGCCAGTAACCGAAAGGTCGCTGGTTCTAATCCCCGAGCCGACTAGGTGAAAAATCTGTCGATGTGCCCTTGAGCAAGCCACTTAACCCTAATTGCTCCTGTAAGTCGCTCTGGATAAGAGCGTCTACTAAATGACCAATTTACTAGGGCCCTCTCAGCCAGGTGGCTCCACTAGGGCCCTCTCAGCCAGCCGTCTCCACTAGGGCCCTTTCAGCCAACTGGCTCCACTAGGGCCTGCTCAGCCAGCCGGCTCCATTAGGGGCCTCTCAGCCAGCCGTCTCCACTAGGGCCAGCCGGCTCCACTAGGGCCCTCTCAGCCAACTGGCTCCACTAGGGCCCGCTCAGCCAGCTGGCTCCACTAGGGCCCTGTCAGCCAGCTGGCTCCACTAGGGTCCTCTCAGCAAGCCGGCTCCACTAGGGCCCTCTCAGCCAGCTGGTGTTTGTAGGAGAGTGTGAGCTTGTGTGTAAAAAGTAGAAGTACAAATGGCAAAGGAAATGAAATAAACTGATAAATCTAGGCCTAGGTTTTATTTACTGTGGTGTTTGTTCTCCACTGGTTACCCTTTTCTTATCACAACAGGTCACACATTTTGCTGCCATGATTGCACGCTGCTGTATTTCACCTAACAGATATGGGAGCTTATCAATATTATATTTGTTTTCAAAGTATTTGGGGGTCCTTGTAATCTGAGGGAAATATGTCTCTCTCACATCATCGTTTATTTGGCAGGAGGTTAGGAGGGTGTTAGGCTGGGTGGGGGACTCAGGCGCAGAGACGGACACACGGACAAAGAGGGTGAATTAAGATGTTGTTTATTCAGCGTGTTTTGGCAGAGAGAAACAGTTCAGGGTGGAGCAGCTTCAGACCGGGGTAGGAGCTGAGTGGGGTGGAGAGCCAGTAGCACTGAGAGCTGGATGACGAGGATATCAGACAACAGATGAGCAGGTTGCGGCGTGGGAGTGCCAGGCAGGCAGGCAGCAGGAACAGACGGGATCACAGGTGGTGTAGGAACGAACTGGCGCTGGAGAGGTGTCCAGCCCGGGTAGATAACTGCTGGTTGATTGGTGACAATGAGCTGCAGCTGGATGTAACTGAGCATGAGAGAGAATGGCCACGCCCCCTGACCTAGATCCTCTGACTGGGCTGCACAGCAGGGGGAGACAGACACAGACAACACACAGGGAAAAAAAGGAAAAGGAAAACAAGCAACAGTGCCGGACCGTAACAGTACCCCCTCCTCAACGGGCGCCACCCGGCGACCCACCCGGCTTGTCAGGGTGGTCCCTATGGAAGTCAGCCACCAGCTGCGGATCCAGTATAAACCGTTGGGGAATCCAGGACCTCTCCTCGGGACCGTATCCCTCCCAGTCCACCAGGTACTGAAGCCCTCTACCACGCCTCCGGACGTCCAGCAGTCTCCGCACCGTGTAGGCTGGATGGTCGTCAATAATACGCGGTGGCGGAGGGGGATCCACAGGCGGACACAAAGGGCTGGAGGAGACCAGCTTCAGCTGGGACACGTGAAATGTAGGATGGACTCTCATGGCCTGGGGAAGCTTCAACCGAACAGCCGAAGGGTTGATGATGGAGTCGATCTCGAAAGGACCCAAATACCGGGGCGACAGCTTACGGGAGTCAGTGCGCAGAGGGATGTTGCTGGAGGAGAGCCAGACTCGCTGACCAGGCTGGAACTGGGGAGCGACTACCCTGTGCCTGTCCGCCACTCTCTTGTTACGCTCTGCTGTCCGTAGAAGGGCCTCACGGGTGTCCACCCACACCTTGCGGCAGCGACGAAGATTATCCTGAACTGACGGGACGGCTAACTCCTTTTCCTGAGACGGGAGCGATGGCGGTTGGTACCCCAAAGCCGCCTCAAATGGTGAGAGGCCGGTGGCAGATGAGGTGAGGGAATTGTGGGCATATTCGACCCATGGGAGGTGTTTGGCCCAGGTGGACGGGTTCTGGGATGTCACACAGCGTAGAGCAGCCTCCAGGTCCTGATTGGTCCTCTCAGTCTGGCCATTGGACTGGGGATGGAAACCTGATGAGAGACTGACAGAGGCACCCAGAGCAGAACAAAACTCCTTCCATACCCGAGAAATGAACTGTGGGCCTCTATCGGACACAATGTCCACAGGTATTCCATGGGGACGGAATACATGTAGGACAAAGAGGTCGGCTGTCTCACTGGCAGACGGTAATTTTGGTAATGCAACAAAATGGGCAGATTTAGAGAATCTGTCCACGATGGTGAGTATGGTGTCATTACCTTCAGACATAGGAAGTCCAGTGACGAAGTCCAAGGCCACGTACGACCAAGGACGACTCGGGACTGGGAGAGGCCGCAGCAGGCCCGAAGGAGCCCGGTGGGAAGCCTTATTTTGGGCACAGATGGAACAGGCCGCCACGTATTCCCGGACATCAGCCTCGACGGATGGCCACCAAAAGTGCCTCTTCAGTAGCGACAGTGTACGGTTCATACCAGGGTGGCAGGAGAAGCGCGAGGTGTGGATCCAGTTGAGCACTTGCGGCCGAACGGCTGCGGGAACATAGAGAAGGTCGGGGGGGGCCATCGGCCGGTCCAGGTTCCGACTCTTGTGCCGATCGGACGAGGGACTCGATTTCCCAGTGAACAGCCGCCACCAAACAGGAAGCGGGCAGAACAGGTTCAGGATTGCTGGAGTCTTCATTGTCTGTAAACTGGCGAGAGAGAGCATCAGGCTTGACATTACGTGTGCCAGGACGATATGTTAAAATTAACTTGAACCTGCTGAAGAACAGAGCCCATCTGGCCTGACGGGAGTTTAGCCTCTTGGATGACTGGATGTAAGCCAGGTTCTTGTGGTCTGTCCAGACTATGAAGGGTTGCTCTGCTCCGTCTAGCCAGTGCCTCCACTCCTCCAATGCCAACTTGACAGCAAGCAACTCCCGGTTACCCACGTCGTAGTTCTTCTCAGCAGTGGTCAATCTCCTGGAGAAAAAGGCCACAGGATGGAGCTTCTGGTCCGTGGGGGAACGTTGTGACAGGACAGCCCCCACCCCCGAATCAGAGGCGTCCACTTCCACAATAAACTGCAAACTAGTGTCTGGATGAATAAGAACAGGTGAGGTGGAGAACAGTTCTTTCAATGTACTCACGGCTGACTCGGCCTCAGGCGTCCACAGGAATGGCACCTTTGGGGAGGTGAGCTTGGTCAGGGGGGCAACCACTCGGCTGAAACCCCTGATGAAGCGGCGGTAGAAGTTGGCGAAGCCCAGGAAGCGTTGTAGCTGCTTCCGAGACGTGGGTGTGGGCCACTCCGCAACCGCTCTGATTTTGTCAGGGTCTGGTGACACTTGTCCCCGCTCGATAATAAAACCCAAAAAGGGGACGGACTGCCGGTGGAACTCACATTTTTCTGCTTTCACATACAGTTTATTTTCCATGAGGCGTTGGAGAACCAGACGGACGTGGGAGACGTGTTCATCCTGTGACTTAGAGAATATTAGAATGTCATCCAAATAGACAAACACAAAACGGTGTAGAAAATCCCTCAACACATCGTTAACCATGGCCTGAAACACTGCTGGGGCGTTAGTGAGACCGAATGGCATGACTAGGTATTCAAAGTGTCCGAGAGGGGTATTGAACCCAGTTTTCCATTCGTCTCCCTGCCTGATCCTAACGAGGTGGTAAGCGTTACGCAGGTCGAGTTTGGTAAACACGGTGGCACCATGAAGGGGTTCAAATGCTGAGTTGATGAGAGGCAGGGGGTACGTATTTCTGACTGTGATGTTATTTAGTCCTCTGTAGTCAATGCAGGGGCGTAATGTTTTGTCCTTCTTCTCTACAAAAAAGAACCCAGCACCAACAGCGGAAGATGAGGGACGAATGATGCCAGAGGCTAGGGAGTCGCCTATGTAGGTTTCCATAGCTTCTCTCTCAGTACGGGACAGATTGAAAAGCCGACTGGACGGCAAAGGGGCTCCAGGCAGTAACTCAATAGCGCAATCGTATGGCCTATGAGGTGGTAGTGAAAGTGCTTTGGACTTACTGAATACCTCGGCCAGGTCCAGGTACTCTTCAGGGACTGAAGAGAGGTCTGGGGGTTTGACAGGGGAAGCAGGGGAACCTACAGAGGGCGGAATAGCCGACCCAAGGCAAGCAGAATGGCAGTGAGTGCTCCAACTGTGTATTTTGTGGTTCTGCCAGTCAATATGGGGGTTGTGAAGCCAAGGGAACCCGAGGATAAGAGGGGAGGCCGAGGAGGAGACTACTTTAAACTGGATGGTTTCTTTGTGATTGCCGGACAGCATGAGAGAAACGGGGACAGTTTGGTGGGTGATGTTGGCAAACTGATGGCCGTCTATAGCGGTTACTGTTATAGGCTTAGGCAGGGGCTTAACAGGGATCTCAGCCTGAGTGACCAGGTTAACGTCAAGGAAACTATCCTCAGCACCAGAGTCAATGAGAGCAGCTAATGGGAGAGACAGATTCCTGAACTGGACTGTAGCTGGGATAACTAGACGGGGTGCTGTGGGCATTGAGTCAGGTGTAGCGCTCGCAAGTACGCCCACTTTTACCTGCGAGCTTTGTCTTTTGGGCGAACCGGACAGTTAACCAGGAAATGAGTGCGGTCCCCACAGTACACGCACTCACCAGCCCGCATGCGCCGTTCCTTTTCGGCAGGGGACAGACGAGCACGGCCCAGCTGCATGGGCTCGTCTAGTTCCGTGGAGGGAACCGCTGAGGTGTGTGGGCGGTGTCCGAGTGGTGATGTTGCTCGGGTTGCAGAAAGCGAGGGGGCCCCGCCTGCGGTGCGGACCCGACCGCCCCTCTCCTGTCTCCTCTCCCGTAGCCTGTTGTCTATTCGTGTAGCAAGGGAAACGAGAGAATGAAGGTTAGCAGGCTTATCACGAACAGCTAGTTCATCCTTAATCGTGTCACTCAAACCGTTAACAAACGCTCCCTGAAGAGCTTCGTCATTCCACTTGGAATCGGCTGCCAAGTTCCAAAAATCAATGGCGTATTCAGCCACGCTACCCGTGCCCTGTCGTAAATTCAACAGTCTCTTTGTGGCGGTCCCGGCATGTTCCGGGTGATCAAACACAACTTCCAATTGAGAGGAAAAATCGTCAAACGACAGGCTGGCAATCTGCTGAGTAGAACAAGCCGCTTCTGCCCAAATCAATTCAACGACATTATGGGAGTCAGCTGACAACACTCCCACCTCAGACTTGGGGATCATTTTACTGAGTTCCCTGTATACCTTCTCCATTTTCTTCGTCACAGCAAAGATTGGCTGAATGTTGTTCTTCTCTAACTGATTAGCCACTTGACCAACAGATGGGTAGTCCTACATACAGAGACACTGTTAGGCTTGGTGGGGACTCAGGTGCAGAGACGGACACACGGACAAAGAGGGTGAATTAGGATGTTGTTTATTCAGCGTGTTTTGGCAGAGAGAAACAGTTCAGGGTGGAGTAGCTTCAGACCGGGGTAGGAGCTGAGTGGGGTGGAGAGCCAGTAGTACTGAGAACTGGATGACGAGGATATCAGACAACAGATGAGCAGGTTGCGGCGTGGGAATGGCAGGCAGGCAGGCAGCAGGAACAGACGGGATCACAGGTGGTGTAGGAACAAACTGGTGCTGGAGAGGTGGCCAGCCCGGGTAGATAACTGCTGGTTGATTGGTGACAATGAGCTGCAGCTGGATGTAACTGAGCAGGAGAGAGAATGGCCACGCCCCCTGATCTAGATCCTCTGACTGGGCTGTACAGCGGGAGGAGACAGACACAGACAACACACACACAGGGAAAAAGGGAAAAGGAAAACAAGCGGGGACAGGAACAACAGTGCCGAACCGTAACACCATCACGATGTAAGAAGGAAAGGAGGGAGAAGACCGAGCAAGAGGAAGAGGAAGAGGTGGAAGATGACAAGGAGAGTTGATCTGTCCATCACTACCATAAGGAGATCTCTTCTGGGGGCTCTTGTTCTCTCCTCTTTCCCACAGAGGAGCACCTTTCGCAGGCAGCCCAGAGCAGACTCTCCAACGACGGTGGATTGTGCGATAGACCTCCAGGTAGGCGCTGCGCTTCCACGTAGCCACGTGTATCCTCTGTCTCAGGAGGAGACGGCCGCTATGGAGACCTACATCACAGAATCTTTGAGACAGGGGTAAATACTGCCGTCTACTTCCCCTGCGTCCTCAAGTTTCTTTTTTGTGAAGAAGAAGGATGGGGGTTTACGCCCGTGTATTGATTACCATGATCTAAATCAGATCACCATCAAATACAGCTATCCTCTCCCTCTGATTGCTAGTATGACGGAGTCATTACACGGGGCGTGATTCTTCACAAAATTGGATCTCAGGAGCGCGTACAACCTGGTGCGCATTAGGGAGGGAGATGAGTGGAAGACAGCATTCAGTACCACCTCGGGTCACTATGAGTACCTCGTCATGCCATACGGGTTAATGAATGCTCCTTCAGTCTTCCAATCATTTGTGGACGAGATTTTCCGGGACTTGCATGGACAGGGTGTTGTGGTATATATTGATGACATTCTAATATACTCCGCTACACGAGCCGAGCATGTGTCCCTGGTGCGTTGAGTGCTTGGTAGACTGTTGGAGCATGACCTGTATGCGAAGGCGGAGAAATGTCTGTTCTTTCAGGAGTCCATCTCCTTCCTGGGACATCGGTTGTCCGCATCAGGGGTAGAGATGGAGATTGACCGCATTTCTGCCGTGCGTAATTGGCAGACTCCCACCACGGTAAAGGAGGTGCAGCGCTTCTTGGGTTTTGCCAAATTCTACCGGAGGTTTATCCGGGGCTTTGGACAGGTAGCAGCTCCCATTACCTCTCTGCTAAAGGGGGGTCCGGTGCGCCTGCAGTGGTCAGCTGAGGCGGACAGGGCGTTTAAACGTCTGAAGGACTTGTTTACCTCGGCTCCGGTGCTGGCGCATCCGGATCCCTCTTTGGCATTTCAGGTGGAGGTGGATGCTTCCGAGGCTGGGATCGGCGCTGTGCTGTCTCAGCGCTCGGGTACGCCACCTAAACTCTGCCCCTGTGCTTTCTATTCTAAGAAGCTCTGTCCGGCGAGCACAATTATGATGTGGGGGATAGGGAGCTGCTGGCTGTGGTTCAAGCACTGAAGGTGTGGAGACATTGGCTTGAGGGGGCTAAACAACCTTTTCTCATTCTGACTGACCATCGTAACCTGGAGTACATCCAGGCAGCGAGGAGGCTGAATCCTCGCCAGGCAAGGTGGTCAATGTTTCTTTCCCGCTTTGTATTTAAGCTCACCTATAGACCAGGGTCCCAGAACGCTAAGGCAGACGCCCTGTCCCGACTATATGACACAGAGGAGAGGTCCATTGAGCCCACTCCCATACTCCCGGAGTCTTGCTTAGTGGCACCGGTGGTGTGGGAGGTGGATGCGGAAATCGAGCGGGCGTTACGTTCCGACCCTACTCCTCCACAGTGTCCGGAGGGTCGGAGGTACGTGCCACTCGAGGTTCGCGACCGTTTGATATACTGGGCTCAAATGTCACCCTCCTCTGGTCATCCAGGTATTGGTCGGACAGTGCACTGCCTTAGTGAGAAGTACTGGTGGCCAACCTTAGCTAAGGACGTGAGGGTTTATGTTTCATCCTGCTCGGTGTGCGCCCAGTGTAAGGCACCTAGACACATGCCTAAGGGGAAGTTACAACCCCTACCCGTTCCACAACGGCCGTGGTCTCACCTGTCGGTGGATTTTGTCACGGACCTTCATCCCTCACAGGGAAACACTACGATCTTGGTCATTGTGGATCGGTTTTCTAAAGCCTGCCGTCTCATTCCCCTGCCAGGTCTCCCTACTGCCCTACAAACTGCTGAGGCCCTGTTTACACACGTCTTCTGGCACTATGGGGTGCCTGAGGATATAGTGTCTGATCGGGGTCCACAGTTCACCTCTAGAGTCTGAAGGGCATTTATGGAACGTCTGGGGGTCTCGATTAGCCTTACATCAGGTTTTCACCCCGAGAGTAATGGGCAGGTGGAGAGAGTTAACCAGGATGTGGGTAGGTTTCTGAGGTCATATTGCCAGGACCGGCAAGAGGAGTGGTCGGGATATATTCCCTGGGCAGAGATAGCCCAAAACACCCTGCGCCATTCGTCCACTAACCTTACGCCTTTCCAGTGTGTGTTAGGTTATCAGCCGGTTCTGGCTCCTTGGCATCAGAGCCAGACCGAAGCCCCTGCGGTGGACGAGTGGTTTCGGCGCTCGGAAGAAACTTGGAACGCTGCGCATGTCCATCTGCAGCGGGCCATCAGGCGGCAAAAGGCGAGCGCCGATCTTCACCGCAGTGAGGCTCCGGTGTATGCACCGGGAGACCGGGTCTGGCTCGCGACCCGAAACCTGCCCCTTCGCCTGCCCTGCCGGAAGCTGGGTCGGCGGTTTGTGGGGCCCTTTAAAGTCCTGAGGAAATTGAACGAGGTATGTTATAGGTTACAACTGCCCATTAATTACCGCATTAACCCCTTGTTCCATGTGTCTCTCCTCAGGCCGGTGGTGGCTGGTCCACTACAGGAGAGTGAGGTACGAGAGGCTCCTCCGCCCCCGTTGGACATCGAGGGGGCTCCGGCGTACTCAGTCCGTTCCATCTTGGATTTGAGGCGTCGGACGGGGGGCCTGCAGTATCTCGTGGAGTGGGAGGGGTACGGTCCGGAGGAACGGTGCTGGGTCCCCAGGAGGGACATTCTAGATCCCTCCATGTTGAGGGACTTCCACCGGAGTCATCCGACTCGCCCTGCTCCGCTTCCTCCTGGCCGTCCCCGAGGCCGGGGTCGGCGCATGGCTGGAGCCGCGCGTCAAGGGGGGGGTACTGTCACGGAATCAGCCGAGGCTGCTCCTCCTCCTTGCTCGGGCAGGCTTCGGCGTTCGTCGACCCCGGAGTACTAGCTGCCACCGATCTATGTTTCGGTGTTTGACTTGTTTTGTCCTGATTGTGTACACCTGTTCCCCATTATGTTGTATTGTATTCCCTATTTAACCCTCTGTCGTTCATTGTGTGTTGTGTGTTATTGTTTTCGTCATCGGCAGTGTTCGTGTGCGGGTTGTTTATTCCTCCATATGTGGAGATTCTACTCTGGTTACTTTCGAGTAAAGTATGTTTCCAGTAAGCTCTGTGTCCTGCGTTTGACTTCGCCTACCTCATTTCACCGTCGCATTCTGACAACATGTAGGTAGGGGTAAAGTAACTATGATTAGATAATAAACAGCGAGTAGCAGCAGTGTAAAACCAAAGGGGGGAGGTGTCAATGTAAATAGTCCGGGTGGCCATTTGATTAATTGTTCAGCAGTCTTATGGATTGGGGTGTAGAAGCTGTTAAGGAGCCTTTTGGACCTACTCTTGGCCCTCTGGTACCACTTGCTGTGCGGTAGCAGAGAGAACAGTCTATGACTTGGGTGACTGGAGTCTTTGACAATTTTTTGACACCGCCTAGTATATAGGTCCTGGATGGTCGGAAGCTTGGCCCCAGTGATGTACTGGGCCGTACACACTACCCTCTGTAGCGCCTTACGGTCGGATGCCGAGCAACTGGTCAGGATGCTCTCGATGGTGCAGATGTAGAACTTTTTGAGGATCTTGGGACCAATGCCAAATCTTTTCAGTCTCCTGAGGTGGAAAAGGCATTGTCGTGCCCTCTTCACGACTGTCTTGGTGTGTTTGGACCATGATAGTTTGTTGGTGATGTGGACACCAAGGAACTTCAAACTCTCAACCCGCTCCACTACAGCCCCGTCGATGTGAATGGGGCGTGTTCCCAGTCCCTGTCCCCGAAAATCCTCCCCACAGCATGATGCCAGGTTTCCTCCAAACGTGATCTCATCCCAGGTAAGAGGGGGAGTGGCAGCAGCAGGTTCTCCCCATGTGAGCTGAGTCCAGTGGACCAGTCCTGTATCCCCCCTCCCAGACAGCGACAGTGGTCGGAACCATGGCTAGCTATCCACAATCTGGCTCGACTAAACAAGGTTTACCAAGAGGGAAGGAGGGAGAGGTAGGTAGAGGAAGAGAAAGAGGGAGGAGAGGAAGGAGGAAAGGGAGAAAAGGGTTCTCTCCATCACGACTGTAAGAAGGAAAGGAGGGAGAAGGCCGAGGAAGAGGTGGAAGATGACAAGGAGAGTTGATCTGTCCATCACTACCATAAGGAGATCTCTTCTGGGAGCTCTTGTTCTCTCCTCTTTCCCACAGAGGAGCACCTTTCACAGGCAGCCCAGAGCAGACTATCCCCTGAGAGAAGGCTAGCCCCTGGAGGTTTCACCTTGGATTTATACAGAGAACCCCCCAGTACTCAAATTGCTTTACATTGTAGAGGGGGATCTAATCTCATTGGAGGCGACCCAATGACCCAGAAATGCTCCGTGGACAGACTTCCTCCCTGCTCCCCGTCTCGCTGGCAGGGGGCTCGTAGGAACACCCTCCCCTCCTTGACTCCAGCTCCACCCCTTCTTCACCTGCCCCCCTTATCATGTTATTAGTCTCACCTACAGGTCCCGCCCCCTGGCCTACCTGTTGCAGGTGTAAGTATGGTGTGTCGGACACAGCTGCCCTCCCCCTCCTCCCCTCTTTCTCCCACTCCACCCCATCTCTCGCGCTCTCTCCTCCTCCCCCTCTCTTCCCTTTAAAGCAATACTTAGACCAGGCTTTCTGCCTCCTCTACCCCTCTCCACCACCTCTTCCATTCCTACTCTCTTTCTCTCCACCTCCTCCTCCTCCTCCTACTTTGTTCCCCCTCTCCCGCCCTCCAGTGAGAGAGGCAGGAGGTCACCTCGCCGTCACTCTATCCAGCTGGAGCCGCTGAGAGGGCGAGGAGGAGAGGAGGAGGAATAGAGGAAGAACAGAGGAGACAAGGGGGAGAGGAGGAGAGGAGGAGAGGGAGTGAGACACTATGTTAGCTGTTGTGGTGTGATATGTGTAGTTACTTGTAATAACCACTAGAGCAAGCTGGACACTCATTTGGTGCTTGCTGACCTCAATGTGTGCATCAACAGTCTAAAGCAGTCATCTCCAATCCAAAGAATTAGTTGGAATAATTAGTTTATTAGACATTTCCTATTTATACTGTATGGATAATAAAACCCATCCTTTATTCACTTGTGTTTTAGCTTTTTCCCTACAACCACACTGAAAGTTGTCACTGACACTGAACTTTAGTCTGTCTTGCTTTATGATAGTCACATGCCTCTACCTTTACATGAAGTCTGTCAGTATTCTTCATGAGGGCTTTAAAGCTAATATTAATTTGACTGCGTACTTCAAGAACATACATGTATTTTCCAAGACAGACCTGTTACTGGCTGTGTCTGAATATCCGTTCTAGCGTAATACTTACTTAAACTGCATACTAATTTCGCCTTTGATCTAGTATAATTCACTCTTATTTTCTGACTCACTTGTTTGGCAACAGCTGATAGTCAGATAAATTGACGCGCTGTACCGAAATGAACGAATGACGGGAGTCAATGCAATCGCGCATTAGATGATGCATTCTTAGTACTATTGCAGCGTTCACGTGCTAGTCGGAACTTGGAAACCCGGACATTTCAGACTTGCTTACTGGTTGTAGTTATACACGTGCCGCATTCAACGAATCAACAAGTTGGACATTTCAGAGTTTCCTAGGTCCGACTAGCATGTGAACGCGGCATAATTTCTAAATTTCACATACTAAAAAACTAAATGTTTTTATATACTATTTTGTACTCTAATATGGGTATTCGGACACTGCCTCTTTGTCTCTAACACACTGAGCATGAGCACAGTCATTATGGCCACAGCTTCCTCTGACCTGGCAGACCACCTGTGCTGTTCCATCTGCACAGACATCTACACTGAGCCTGTGTCTCTAAGCTATCAGCACACCTTCTGCAAGAAATGCCTCCAAGACAGCCTGAATGCTGGACACCAACTCTGTCAAGTGGGCAGGGCTCTGGTCAGAGACAGAATCTTCCAGATCAACAGACTGATCAGGAACGTGGCCTACCAGCTGAAACTGGAGGAAGATGCTAAAAGACAGAGAGCTACAGCCGAGAGAGGAAACAGTAGAGAGATGAATGTCGTGAACATGGAGAGGCTCTGAAGCTGTTCTGTGAGACGGACAGTAAGCTGATCTCTGTGATCTGCAGAGATGGGTGAGACGACAGAGGACACACATTCAAACCTATAAGAGAAGTACATGAGGATCTGAAAAAAGAGGTAGCCTCAGATTTATGCTACTTCAAGAAGGACATTAGTGTGCTGGAATACTCAAGAGATGAGCAGCAAAGAGAAATGTCTCAAGCAAAAGAGACGTCAGATCATCTCAAAGTCCAGATCAGGTTGCTTGGTTGACAAGGAGATAGTACTTGCCAGGCTGGAGGAACAGCTAAAGGAGAAGAGAGTTAAAACGGCCTCTCTTCAGTCTGAGCTGGACATCACTGAGCCCAGAGACTTCC
Source organism: Coregonus lavaretus (assembly GCF_964263955.1). Lineage (NCBI taxonomy): Eukaryota > Metazoa > Chordata > Actinopteri > Salmoniformes > Salmonidae > Coregonus > Coregonus lavaretus. Next base: position 140,737 of record NW_028159476.1, read on the forward strand.
TGCTCTAGTGGATGGAGAGGGGCTGCACTGAGATGAGGGAGAGGAGGAAGGAGGAGGAGTGGGTGGAGAGGAATATGATAGAGAGGAATATGATAGAGGGATTAGGATAGAGGGGAATATGATAGAGGGAATATATTGAGAGGAATGTGACAGAGAGGATTTGTTTCATTAGATCACTTTAAGACGTAAAACCTCTTAGGCTGACAGTCCCCGAAATCGGGCGCTAGAATTTCTTTAAAAAATATGTAAATGTTTACATGACTTTATTGATTGATTTCCCACCGTTTTATATTTCAGAAGACATCCATCCAGACCTTCCTAGAACCACGTAAACGTCCTCTGTCGAATAAACTTGTATTTGCCTCCCTCTGGTGGTCGGCTGCATCATTACATCCATTTATATCACTTAACTGCAACGTTAAGTCAAAGGGGCGTTCCAGGAAAAACATTTATCCAGCTTGACTGCTTCACGGCACAGACATGGCAAAGCAATCACTGAATTTGTCTCGAGCAGGCAGAGCTAAATACATAACTGTCATAGCTCTACTATAAAGAATGCGACCTACACACTTCCTTAAACCTAAAATATGTCAAGAAGTAATTTTGTGTGGAAGTCAAACATTTGTTCAGAACGACAAAATCGAGACCTTTACATAGCCCTTCTCCCATTGTCTATAGGCGGGATGCACACTGGTTAAATGGCCCAAATGTTAATTTAGACATTCACAAATTTTACAGATTTTGACTATCACTAATGTCATGAAATGTTTGGCAAAGTAGTAAAGAAGGTTGTATTATACTTTTCTTGTGTACTAGATCATATGGTTTGAAAAGTGTTTTTTCTTTCTCAGACATAAATGAACAATTCCAGGTGAAATCTAAAGGTCATAGCTTCCTGGGGGAGGGACACCACTACATTAATAAAATATTGCCCTCTTGCTAGATTGATGACTAAAGCCCTAGTGAAACAGTGTAAAATGGTTGTCAGCTCAACTGGTTAAATACAAGACCTGTTCATTGTGAAATGTATGTGTTCAAGTCTAATAATTTTGCTCTATATATTTTCTGCTCTGTATGTAATTTTATCTGTTTAAGCTGTTTGGATTGTTAATTGATATAACAAAGGGCACCATTGAAAAAGAGACACTGGTCTCAATTGGTATTCCCTGTATAAATAAAGAGGAACATGATAGAGGTAATATGATAGCGAGTATTATGATGTAGTGGAATATGATGGAGAGGAATATAATAGAGGGAATATAATAGAGGGAATATGATAGAGGGAATATGATAGAGGAATGTGATGGAGGGGAATTTTATAGAGAATGAATGGAGGAATGTGTGACGCTCTTGAGCAACAAAGGTTGTCTGTTTGGTTATATCAACTGGAAAGACATGGATAAGAAAATGTTCAAACATATTTTTAAACAATGGGCGCTGTTGGCAAGTCTACAAATACTGTTCTATAGTTAGCTGATATTGATTTCCTTATTTAATAATTTATTAAACTAAAATGCTAAACATCAATGACACCTACTCTTCAATTACATTTTTTGGGCCTATATAATTACACATCCAGCTAATTTTATCCCTCTATGAGCATGCGTACCGTAAAGATACCGTAAGGATCACTCGACTGCAACAGCTCTGGTTGATTTAATCGATCAATGGCTCAGGTCTCTTGACCAAGATAAACTTGTGGATGAGCTGCTTCTTGATTTTAGTGCTGCATTTGACCTTGTTGATCATATGGCTAATAGCTGAGGCCATTGAAGAGAGATGTTTTCTTGAACCCTCATTTCTTTTTTGGAACTTTGTTATTGAGGTGACATAGACTATGGAAGACTTGTTTTACTGTAGTAAGGTAGCCTATGTATTTTATTGATAATGATGATGATGATGATGATGATGATGATGATGATGATGATGAATATTGACATTAGTGGTAGGCAAAACACATGTCGTTTGAATGGTCAACCATTTGATATGAGTTACAGCATTTTATTTTAATAAAAAATTAGGTTATATGGATTCATTGTATATATTAGGTATGACTGTGCTGCATAGGTACAACCATGGCAATGGGGACTCCATTGTGACATCACAAGATTCCGATTCTGGAAGGTTACCTGTTGCACAGACAAACTGAACAGTGCAAAGAGACTGATTCAACTAACCACTGACAGATTATTAATGTCCTATTTCATTAGTGAGAGAACACACTGCTTACTTCAGAGGTAGGTTGTAATATAACTTATTGTGAATGTGTTTCAGTATTATAACTTACTTTCAAATTACTTGTGTATGAATGTGACATTTTAAGTAGACCTAACATGACTAGTGAAACTGTTGAAGAGAGATAGTTTGCTTGAGTCCTCTTTTTGTGAGAAAATGCTTCATCCTGACACCTGAGATGTCATGTTACAATTGTAGTGAGCCAGCCTAATGGCTAATGCATTCTATTGATGACAGAAAAAAAAAAACCTCTCTGTGTTAATCACCAACATATGTTGTAATCAATTATCTCAATAAATATGTACCAAAAGAGTAGGTTGTGTAAAAAAACAAGTATGCCTACCTAATTTGTAGTTGATTCATTTCTAATAAGAATAATATGTTGTTAATTGAATGGACATCCATTTCAAATGGTTGAATTGATAGACCTCTTTAAATTGAGGTGCACTCTAAATTGAGGTGCACACAGGGGCACTCAAAGAGAAGACTGGCGTTTTTACCTCCTTGGTTTTTAAAATAGTTGAAACTGTACAAGTTAGGTCCTGCATGGATATAGAGTCATTTTCTACCCAAAACACAGTGTTTTTAATGATATGATGGAAGTGATTAGTGTGGTTTGTGAGAACTAGGCCCAATATGGAGTAGAGCTACATGAGGGGTTGAATAAGGCTCAATAGTAAGGTACAGAAAGAGCCTGAAGTTTGTTTTTTAAAGTCTGTGTTGTGCTTTTTCTTCTCCAATGGCAACGCCTTGCATCACAATGATGATGTCATAAAGGATATTGTTCACGAAATGATAAGAACAGCCAAAATCGATTCATTTGATCTTGGTCGCTTTTCCAGTAGCCAACTTTTTACTAGTAATTCAGATAGGCCTATTGCGTAAACATATCTGGATCAGGATTCTCACTTGCTTAATTGTAAGTAGCTGGGAAGAAAACATTGTAAAGAGATGCATTATTATTTGGTTAGCAACACCCACTTACTACAATGTTATTTATTTTCCAGAGTTATTGTTAGCTAAGAGGAAGACATGGAGGGTTCAACGCTGACACAGAGGAGGGGTGAGTGTCGGTTGGAGGAAAGGGCGATCCAGACAGACTACGTGATGGAGCTGGGAGCCAGGTTGGCTCTGGTTTTGCAGATCCAGAAGGATCAGGAGAAGAAGATGAGGAGGATTTGGTTCAAGACGAGGAAAATGCCAAGACTGATTGAGGAGGTAACAAGACCAACTTTGACAAAGTCGACTAGAGTTCTATTTAACAATATAAATTAAAGCAAATATAAGTTATTGTAAGGGAAAAATGTTCCATATGCCATGGAATGTAAGCTAACAATGTTTTGTCCTTATTTCTTTTTGTATTAGGCTACACCATGGAAATGCTTATAACTGTTCTTGTCTAAATGTGTTGTATCATGTCTGTCTGTTTCAGTGTATTTATGTCCTCAGTTCTTATGGTTGTCTTGTCATAAAAAATAAACAACCGTTCTATCATAGACGCTCATATCAGGATTATGTGGTTGTCTCACCTAGCTACCTTAAGTTGAATGCACTAACTAACTATAAGTCGTTCTGGATAAAAGCGTCTGATAAATGGCTAAAATGTCAAATGTTATGCTGGCTGTGGGGCATGTATTTTTACACTTAGCTGGCCCATTGGCTAGGGGACCCAGGGTTGGGACAGACTGGTGCAGAGCATCTGAGAGGACACTAGATATATATATGTGATGTATAAGTAAATAGTGCTGACTCATACAGTATGTATGTATGTACTGAATGTGATCATCATGTCTGTTTCTTTTCTCACGCAGAATGTGAGCGATGTGAGCAACTGTCCTCTCACTGAGTTTATGGCTCCCTGTATTGACTCCCTCCCACCACTGGCTTTCACCAATCAGAGGCCTATACCAACCATGTTGCATCCCCCCTCTCCATTGGCCATACGCGCTCAGGATGCACACCGGTTCATTGTATTTTCATACTTTGTCCCTGAAACCTGCCAGTCTGCTGAATGCCCAGTTGCCACAGAGGCCATTGCAGATGTATCTACAGGTAAACGAGAGGACCTATGGACAGATACACATCTTTCCGCAATGCTGCATCGATACCTGCCACACTTCTTTGATGAAGACTCCATGCAGCCACATCAGACAGTAGAGGGCACCACTGAGGTCTCAGTTGCTCCAGTGGCAATATCTATTGTCAAGAAAGAGGACAGATTATATCCTTACTCCCTCCCACCACTGGCTCAGCGGTTCATTGGCAATTCATTCAATTTCCTCGAAACCTCCCAGCCTGCTGTTTCAGCCTCAGAGTGCCCAGTTGCCGCAGAGTCCACTGCAGATGTATTTACAGGTAAACGAGAGGACCTATGGACAGATATACATCTTTCCTCAATGCTGCATCGATACCTGCCACACTTCTTTGATGAAGACTCCATGCAGCCACATCAGACAGTAGAGGGCACCACTGAGGTCTCAGTTGCTCCAGTGGCAATATCTAATGTCAAGGAAGAGGACAGATTCTATCCTTACTCCCTCCCACCACTGGCTCAGCGGTTCATTGGCAATTCATTCAATTTACTCGAAACCTCCCAGCCTGCTGTTTCAGCCACAGAGTGCCCAGTTGCCACAGAGGCCACTGCTACCACAGCCACTGTCATGGGAGTGAATCGATGGGCAGCTAGAAGTCTTCCTTCAGTGCTGCCTCCATGCCTGCCAACAGTCTTTGACGATGACTTCATGCCACCAGAGCAGACAGTAGAGGATACCTATGAGGTCTCAGCTGATACAGAGACCACTGCAGGCACAGCTACTGTTGATTTTGGAGTGTACAGATCAGCAGCTAAATGCCCTGTCCCAATGCTGCCTCCAAGTCTGCCACTTGTCTTTGAAGTTGACTACAAACTGCCAGGGGAGGCAGTAGAGGGCACCACCAAGTGTCCAGTTATCAGTGAAACAAACAATGATGTGTCCATTCACCTCAAAGAGGACATGGCAGCTGATCAAAGCCCTCCTGACCCTGCAGCACTGCCTCCAAGCTCGCCATGTATCCGAGAATCTGACCACAAACTGACCGAGGAGACAAAAGAGGATGCCACGAGTCCTCTGTTACCACAGCGATCACTGCAGACACATCCATTGTCCAGGGAGAGGACCTGTTGGGTGATAAAAGCCCGGCTCCAATGCTGCCTTCAAAGTCCATTTATCAGTGAACTAAATACAATATCCTTTTAGCCAGCTACATTCGTTCGCAGCGACGCCGTTTTTCAAACAAAGTCAACACAGCAGCCATTGCTAGCTAGCCAACACTACCAGCTAGCTGTACTGTAGTAGCTAAATACAATATATTTGTGCTGGCTAGCCAACGTTTAATTATTGCTGCGTTATGAAAGAACTAGACACGGACACTAATTATCTGTTTAGTGTGTTAACACACTATTGGTAGTTTGTTGTAACCAAGTATTGGTGCTAAACTGTGTGTTATTGGATGCTAGCATGCTAGTTAGCTATGGCGTCATAGTTAGTTAGCTGAATAAAGTAAGTTGAGACTATTCCTTGAAACATTGAACCGCTGTAGTTTACAACAATTCTAATTGTTGAGAGTTTTATTCGGGTGGTTCAGTGAAACAATTATAGTTTCTGAGGTGGAAGTTGGGAGAGTTATATTTTTTTGGTGAGGGAGGCCCTGCTCTCTCCTTTCCCAGATGTTTAGTTCATTTCATTCCGATCTCCTCTGCATTATTGTAGCCATCTGCTACAGCCTGTCAACTATGCCTCTGCCTATCCCTGTTCTCTCCTCTCCGCACAGGCTACACAAACGCCTCACACCGCGTGGCTGCTGCCTCTCTAACCTGGTGGTCCCTGCACGCACCACACACCTGGAGTTCCAGGTCTCAGGCAGCCTCTGGAACTGCCGTTCTGCTGCCAACAAGGCTGACTTCATCCCAGCCTATGCTACCCTCCAGTCCCTCGACTTCCTGGCGCTGACGGAAACATGGATTACCACTGAAAACACTGCTACTCCTACTGCTCTCTCCTCGTCTGACCATGTGTTCTCGCATACCCCGAGAGCATCTGGTCAGAGGGGTGGTGGCACAGGAATCCTCATCTCTCCCAAGTGGTCATTCTCAATTTTTCCCCTAACCCATCTGTCTATCTCCTCATTTGAATTCCACACTGTCACAGTCACTAGCCCATTTAAGCTTAATATCCTTGTCATCTATCGCCCTCCAGGTTCCCTTGGAGAGTTCATCAATGAGCTTGACGCCTTGATAAGTTCCTTTCCTGAGGATCGCTCACCCCTCACAGTTTTGGGGGATTTCAACCTCCCTACGTCTACATTTTACTCATTTCTCTCTGCCTCCTTCTTTCCACTCCTCTCCTCTTTTGACCTCACCCTCTCACCGTCCCCCCCTACTCACAAGGCAGGCAATATGCTTGACTTCATCTTTACTAGATGTTGCTCTTCTACTAATCTCACTGCAACTCCCCTCCATGTCTCCGACCACTACTTTGTATCCTTTTCTCTCTCGCTCTCATCCAACACTACTCACTCTGCCCCTACACAGATGGTAACGCGCCGCCGCAACCTTCGCTCTCTCTCTCCCATTACTCTCTCCTCTTCCATCCTATCATCTCTTCCCTCTGCTCAATCCTTCTCCCTCCAATCTCCTGATTCTGCCTCCTAAACCCTCCTCTCCTCCCTTTCTGCATCCTTTGACTCCCTGTGTCCCCTATCCTCCCGGCCGGCTCGTTCCTCCCCTCCAGCTCCGTGGCTTGATGACTCATTGCGAGCTCACAGAACAGAGCTCCGGGCAGCTGAGCGGAAATGGAAGAAAACTAAACTCCCTGCCGACCTGGCATCTTTTCACTCCCTCCTCTCTACATTTTCTTCATCTGTTTCTGCTGCTAAGGCCACTTTCTACCATTCTAAATTCCAAGCATCTGCCTCTAACCCTAGGAAGCTCTTTGCCACATTCTCCTCACTGCTGAATCCTCCCCCCCCCACCCCCCCCACCCTCCTCCCTCTCTGTGGATGACTTCGTCAACCACTTTGAAAAGAAGGTTGACGACATCCGATCCTCGTTTGTTAAGTCTAATGACACTGCTGGTCCTACTCACACTGCCCTACCCTATGCTTTGACTTCTTTCTCCCCTCTCTCTCCAGATAAAATCCTGCGACTTGTGACTGCAGGCCGCCCAACAACCTGCCCGCTTGACACCATCCCCTACTCTCTTCTCCAGACCATCTCCGGTGACCTTCTCCCCTACCTCACCTCGCTGATCAACTCATCCTTGACCGCTGGCCATGTCCCTTCCGTCTTCAAGAGAGCGAGAGTTGCTCCCCTTCTCAAAAAATAAACACTCGATCCCACTGATGTCAACAACTACAGACCAGTATCCCTTCTTTCTTTTCTTTCCAAAACTATTGAGCGTGCCGTCTTTAGCCAACTCTCTTGCTATCTCTCTCAGAATGACCTTCTTGATCAAAACCAGTCAAGTTTCAGGATTGGTCATTCAACTGAGACTGCTCTTCTCTGTGTCACGGAGGCTCTCCGCACTGCTAAAGCTAACTCTCTCTCCTCTGCTCTTGTCCTTCTAGACCTGTCTGCTGCCTTTGATACTGTGAACCATCAGATCCTCCTCTCCACCCTCTCCGAGCTGGGCATCTCCGGCGCGGCTCACTCCTGGATTGCGTCCTACCTGACCGGTCGCTCCTACCAAGTGGCGTGGCGAGAAGCTGTCTCCGCACCACGTGCTCTCACCACTGGTGTCCCCCAGGGCTCAGTTCTAGGCCCTCTCCTTTTCTCCCTATACACCAAGTCACTTGGCTCTGTCATATCCTCACATGGCCTCTCCTATCATTGCTACGCTGACGATACACAACTAATCTTCTCCTTATTCTGATAACCAGGTGGCGAATCGCATCTCTGCATGTCTGGCAGACATATCAGTATGGATGACGGATCACCACTTCAAGCTGAACCCTGGCAAGACGGAGCTGCTCTTCCTCCCGGGGAAGGACTGCCCGTTCCATGATCTCGCCATCACGGTTGACAACTCCGTTGTGTCCTCCTCCCAGAGTGCGAAGAGCCTTGGCGTGACCCTGGACAACACCCTGTCGTTCTCCGCTAACATCAAGGCAGTGACCCGCTCCTGCAGGTTCATGCTCTACAACATTCGGAGAGTACGACCCTGCCTTACACAGGAAGATGCACAGGTCCTAATCCAGGCACTTGTCATCTCACGTCTGGATTACTGCAACTCGCTGTTGGCTGGCCTCACTGCCTGTGCCATTAAACCCCTACAACTCATCCAGAATGCCGCAGCCCGTCTGGTGTTCAACCTTCCCAAGTTCTCTAACGTCACCCCCCTCCTCCGCACACTCCACTGGCTTCCAGTTGAAGCTCGCATCCGTTACAAGTCCATGGTGCTTGCCTATGGAGCAGTGAGGGGAACGGCACCTCTGTACCTTCGGGCTCTGATCAGTCCCTACACCCAAACGAGGGCATTGCGTTCATCCACCTCTGGCCTGCTGGCTCCCCTTCCTCTGCGGAAGCATAGTTCCAACTCAGCCCAGTCAAAACTGTTCGCTGCTCTGGCACCCCAATGGTGGAACAAGCTCCCTCACGACGCCAGGACAGCAGAGTCACTCACCACCTTCCGGAGACATTTGAAACCCCACCTCTTTAAGGAATACCTGGGATAGGATAAAGTAATCCTTCTACCCCCCCCCCCCCCCTTAATAAAAAATAAATAAAGTGAAAATGTGTAAAGTGGTTAACCCACTGGCTAAAGGGTGAATGCACCAATTTGTAAGTCGCTCTGGATAAGAGTGTCTGCTAAATGACGTAAATGTAAATGTAAATGTAAACAGCTAAAGGAGAAGAGAGTTAAAACGGCCTCTCTTCAGTCTGAGCTGGACATCACTGAGCCCAGAGACTTCCTGTTCTAGTGGATGTAGAGGGGCTGCACTGAGATGAGGGAGAGGAGGAAGGAGGAGGAGTGGGTGGAGAGGAATATGATAGAGAGGAATATGATATAGGGATTAGAATAGAGGGGAATATGATAGAAGGAATGTATTGAGAGGAATGTGACAGAGAGGATTTGTTTCATTAGATCACTTTAAGACTTAAAACCTCTTAGGCTGACAGTCCCCGAAATCGGGCACTAGAATTTCTTTAAAAAATATATAAATGTTTACATGACTTATTTGATTGATTTCCCACCGTTTTCTATTTCAGAAGACAACCATCCAGACCTTCCTAGAACCACGTAAACGTCCACTGTCGAATAAACTTGTATTTGCCTCCCTCTGGTGGTCGGCTGCATCATTACATCCATTTATATCACTTAACTCTAATGTTAAGTCAAAGGGGCATTCCAGGAAAAAACATTTATCCAGCTTGACTGCTTCACGGCACAGACATGGCAAAGCAATCACTGAATTTGTCTCGAGCAGGCAGAGCTAAATACATAACTTTCATAGCTCTACTATAAAGAATGCGACCTACACACTTCCTTAAACCTAAAATAAGTCAAGAAGTAATTTTGTGTGGAAGTCAAACATTTGTTCAGAATGACAAAATCGAGACCTTTACATAGCCCTTCTCCCATTGTCTATAGGCGGGATGCACACTGGTTAAATGGCCCAAATGTTAATTTAGACATTCACAAATTTTACAGATTTTGACTATCACTAATGTCATGAAATGTTTGGCAAAGTAGTAAAGAAGGTTGTATTATACTTTCCTTGTGTACTAGATCATATGGGTTGAAACGTGTTTTTTTCTCAGACATAAATTAACAATTCCAGATGAAAGCTAAACGTCATAGCTTCCTGGGGGGAGGGACACCACTACATTAATAAAATATTGCCCTCTTGCTAGATTGATGACTAAAGCCCTAGTGAAACAGTGCAAAATGGTTGTCAGCTCAACTGGTTAAATACAAGACCTGTTCATTGTGAAATATATGTGTTCAAGTCTAATATTTTGCTCTATATATTTTCTGCTCTGTATGTAATTTTATCTATTTAAGCTGTTTGGATTGTTCATTGATATAACACTGGGCACCATTGAAAAAGAGACACTGGTCTCAATTGGGATTGATAGAGGGAATATGATAGAGGAATATGTTGGAGTGGAATATTATAGAGAATGAATGGAGGAATGTGTGACGCTCTTTAGCAACAAAGGTTGTCTGTTTGGTTATATCAACTGGAAAGACATGGATAAGAAAATGTTCAAACATATTTTTAAACAATGGGCGCTGTTGGCAGGTCTACAAATACTGTTCTATAGTCAGCTGATATTGATTTCCTTATTTAATAATTTATTAAACTAAAATGCTAAACATCAATGACACCTACTCTTCAATTACATTTTTTGGGCCTATATAATTACACATCTAGCTAATTTTATCCCTCTATGAGCATGCGTACCGTAAAGATACCGTAAGGATCACTCGACTGCAACAGCTCTGGTTGATTTAATCGATCAATGGTTCAGGTCACTTGACCAAGATAAACTTGTGGATGAGCTGCTTCTTGATTTTAGTGCTGCATTTGACCTTGTTGATCATATGGCTAATAGCTGAGGCCATTGAAGAGAGATGTTTTCTTGAACCCTCATTTCTTTTTTGGAACTTTGTTACTGAGGTGACATAGACTATGGAAGACTTGTTTTACTGTAGTAAGGTAGCCTATGTATTTTATTGATGATGATGATGATGATGAATATTGACATTAGTGGTAGGCTGAGATCGAACAAACAACCTAAGTAAGCCTGGCTGCTATTTATGATATCTAAAACATATTGACTTTTAATTAGGCAAAACACATGTCGTTTGAATGGTCAACCATTTGATATGAGCATTTTATTTTAATAAAAAATTAGGTTATATGGATTCATTGTATATATTAGGTATGACTGTGCTGCATAGGTACAACCATGGCAATGGGGACTCCATTGTGACATCACAAGATTCCGATTCTGGAAGGTTACCTGTTGCACAGACAAACTGAACAGTGCAAAGAGACTGATTCAACTAACCACTGACAGATTATTAATGTCCTATTTCATTAGTGAGAGAACACACTGCTTACTTCAGAGGTAGGTTGTAATATAACTTATTGTGAATGTGTTTCAGTATTATAACTTACTTTCAAATTACTTTTGTATGAATGTGACATTTTAAGTAGAACTAACATGACTAGTGAAACTGTTGAAGAGAGATAGTTTGATTGAGTCCTCTTTTTGTGAGAAAATGCTTCATCCTGACACCTGAGATGTCATGTTACAATTGTAGTGAGCCAGCCTAATGGCTAATGCATTCTATTGATGACAGAAAAAAATAACCTATCTGTGTTAATCAACAACATATTTTGTAATCAATTATCTCAATAAATATGTACCAAAAGAGTAGGTTGTGTAAAAAAAACAAGTATGCCTACCTAATTTGTAGCTGATTCATTTCTAATAAGAATAATATGTTCTTAATTGAATGGACATCCATTTCAAATGGTTGAATTGATAGACCTCTTTAAATTGAGGTGCACTCAGGGGCACTCAAAGAGAAGACTGGCGTTTTTACCTCCTTGGTTTTTAAAATAGATGAAACTGTACAAGTTAGGTCCTGCATGGATATAGAGTCATTTTCTATCCAAAACACAGTGTTTTCAATGATATGATGGAAGTGATTAGTGTGGTTTGTGAGAACCAGGCCCAATATGGAGTAGAGCTACATGAGGGGTTGAATAAGGCTCAATAGTAAGGTACAGAAAGAGCTTGAAGTTTGCTTTTTAAAGTCTGTGTTGTGCTTTTTCTTCTCCAATGGCAACGCCTTGCATCACAATGATGATGCCATAAAGGATATTGTTCACGAAATGATAAGAACAGCCAAAATCGATTCATTTGAACTTGGTCGCTTTTCCAGTAGCCAACTTTTTACTTGTAATTCAGATAGGCCTATTGCGTAAACATATCTGGATCAGGATTCTCACTTGCTTAATTGTAAGTAGCTGGGAAGAAAACGTGTGCACATTGTAAAGAGATGCATTATTATTTGGTTAGCAACACCCACTTACTACAACGTTATGTATTTTCCAGAGTTATTGTTAGCTAAGAGGAAGACATGGAGGGTTCAACGCTGACACAGAGGAGGGGTGAGTGTCGGTTGGAGGAAAGGGCGATCCAGACAGACTACGTGATGGAGCTGGGTGCCAGGTTGGCTCTGGTTTTGCAGATCCAGAAGGATCAGGAGAAGAAGATGAAGAGAATTTGGTTTAAGACGAGGAAAATGCCAAGACTGATTGAGGAGGTAACAAGACCAACTTTGACAAAGTCGACTAGAGTTCTATTTAACAATATTAATTAAAGCAAATATAAGTTATTGTAAGGGCAAAATGTTCCATATGCCATGGAATGTAAGCTAACAATGTTTTGTCCTTATTTCTTTTTGTATTAGGCTACACCATGGCAATGCTTATAACTGTTCTTGTCTAAATGTGTTGTATCATGTCTGTCTGTTTCAGTGTATTTATGTCCTCAGTTCTTATTGTTGTCTTGTCATAAAAAATAAACAACCGTTCTATCATAGACGCTCATATCAGGATTATGTGGTTTTCTCACTAGCTACCTTAAGTTGAATGCACTAACTAACTATAAGTCGTTCTGGATAAAAGCGTCTGATAAATGGCTAAAATGTCAAATGTTATGCTGGCTGTGGGGCATGTATTTTTACACTTAGCTGGCCCATTGGCTAGGGGACCCAGGGTTGGGACAGACTGGTGCAGAGCATCTGAGAGGACACTAGATATATATACAGTGGGGGAAAAAAGTATTTAGTCAGCCACCAATTGTGCAAGTTCTCCCACTTAAAAAGATGAGAGAGGCTCTATTCTGGAATATTAACTGGCGTTTGTCGCCCCCTTGTGGAAAGGACCTCTTATTGATCTCCCTCTCTCTATATATAGATCTGTGCAGTTTGTACCTTGCAGCACACTGTACCAATATTCAAGCATAAACGCCTACATTACCGTTCTCCTAGCAGCAGGATAATATGCTGGCAGCACCAGAGCAGATTATTGTCTTCAAAATAAGAGTCCCCATGCAAAGACAAGCTCAACTTTAAGAATATCTATTATTTTATCACTGTAGTGCAGTACAACTGTTGTTTTCACAGCATTGCAACCACTTTGGAAAAAATTAATTGATAATTTTATGTATTTTAATATTGTATTATTTATAACAGCATTTATTTTGAACGTTTACAAACTAAATACTGGTATGTTGAAAGCTATTGTGTAGGCAGGGATGTAGCTCAGTTGATAGAGCATGGCGTTTGCAACACCAGGGTTGTGGGTTCGATTCCCACAGGGCGTATGAAAAAAATAATGTAAGTCGCTCTGGATAAGAGCGTCTGCTAAATGACGTAAATGTAAAATGTATGCCAGTGGTGTGGAGGTGAATGGAGAAGAGGGTATACTCTAATTTAGCAAAACATTTTCCAGATGTCCCGCCCAGCGAAGGAAAGGCACCCTGTGTGAAAAATTCTATATGAAACAGTGATATCCACTCTGAATGACCTAAAGTGATACATCCTATATTGGTGTTTCACAGTCAGGCCAACCCAAGCTGTTCAGTAGGATAATAGTAGTCTTAGTATTCACAGGAAATTAACAGGTTTCAGATTTTCACCAAAGTCACACTTTTTCAAACAGAAAAACAACACAATTGTATGTTCTACGTCCATAAAAATGATTAACCCATATCAGGAGACCACTTTTGAGGTCTGGGGAAAATCTAAGAAATGTTTATTTCTGAGAGTAGTTACCGTTTAATTCAATTGTGCAGGCAGCTAGCACTATTGTTTGATTAGCAGTGTTTCTGTAGCACATGAGATGGAGTTTGCAAAATAAATGGCCACTGGTTTGAGGCAAATAATCATGATATCATTCCGACAGGTAGGCATGGGTTACTTTGTAGCTAGTTAACATTAAATAAGAGAAGGTTTTTGGGATAGCCTTTCCATCTACCAGAAGACGGTTAGAACTATCATTAGCATATTTTCCCTGTTCCTTAATTGTTTGAAACCTGGACGTTTTATTTCATACTGGATTATGAGGCATGTCTTACCTTGCTTCAAAGTAGCCTATTGCCAAAATCCCACCATTTGAAACGTAGAGGTAATTATTTTTATAAAGACTTCCTCATTATGCGTTCTCCTGTTCTATTGGTTTTTCTTCAAACGTTCTTTCATTGTCTATCAGCCAAAGGCATTATCCTAAATAATCATATTAGTAATACAGGATAGTCGTTGCATCTTTAAATCCATCCTCTTTCTAACTGATATTTCCATCTCTGTCCATGAAACCGCTTGCATGTGCCGTGCCCAGTTTAGAAAGGTGTTTTCCCGCAAATTGCATTTTGGGACATTCACGAGTAGGCCTACTGCCACGTGTACATGGCTTCGCCTAAAATGTGAACAAACAATAGTTGATCAACATTTTAAGCTAAACATTCCGATTTGTTCCATCAGTCTATTAATTGATATGGCTTATACCTCCCCAACACTACTTTGATATGTATCAGTGGCGATTAAGAAGTGAATATACGCAATGCCCACTGAAAAACAAGTGGGTATCTGGCGTACACCTGAGTATACCTTCCACTACACCACCGGTGTAGGCTACTTTCAAAGAAATATACTTTTAATAAAATACAAATATATGTTATTGGAATTACTCAATAGTCTGCTAAATTTAAATGGGTATCTTGTGCTGGGCAACAGGTTTAACAAAGAGTACTTGTGATTCCTTACTCCATCCACTCCATTCACTGCAATGCAATACACAACGGTATATGGCATACTTTTTGGCATGTAGATGAACTGACTGGAGGAAACAGCACCTACAGGTAGCAGAGGAACAGTGTTAGGATGAACTGACTGGAGGAAACAGCACCTACAGGTAGCAGAGGAACAGTGTTAGGATGAACTGACTGGAGGAAACAGCACCTACAGGTAGCAGAGGAACAGTGTTAGGATGAACTGACTGGAGGAAACAGCACCTACAGGTAGCAGAGGAACAGTGTTAGGATGAACTGACTGGAGGAAACAGCACCTACAGGTAGCAGAGGAACAGATTTAGAAAGAACCAGAATCTTGTTTGGATATTATTAACTTTCTACAGTCTCATATTGTGGGTACCCTCTCAGGAAGACCACATGAAACCTACGTGGACAACATCTGCCGAGACACTGGTCTCAGAACAGAGCGCTATGGCAACAGCACAGAGCTATGGCAACAACACAGAGCTATGGCAACAACAGAGAGCTATGGCAACAACAGAGAACTATGGCAACAACACAGAGCTATGGCAACAACACAGAGCTATGGCAACAACACAGAGCTATGGCAACAACACAGAGCTATGGCAACAACAGAGCGTTATGGCAACAACACAAAGCTATGGCAACAACACAGAGCTATGGCAACAACAGAGCGTTATGGCAACAACACAGAACTATGGCAACAACACAGAGCTATGGCAACAACACAGAGCTATGGCAACAACACAGAGCTATGGTAATAACACAGAGCTATGGCAACAACACAGAGCTATGGCAACAACACATTGCTATGGCAACAACACAGAGCTATGGCAACAACACAGAGCTATGGCAACAACACAGAGCTATGGCATCAACACAGAGCTATGGTAATAACACAGAGCTATGGCAACAACAGAGAGCTATGGCAACAACACAGAGCTATGGCAACAACACAGAGCTATGGCAACAACACAGAGCTATGGCAACAACACAGAGCTATGGCATCAACACAGAGCTATGGCAACAACACAGAGCTATGGCAACAACACAGAGCTATGGCAACAACACAGAGCTATGGCAACAACAGAGAGCTATGGCAACAACACAGAGCTATGGCAACAACACAGAGCTATGGCAACAACAGAGAGCTATGGCAACAACACAGAGCTATGGCAACAACACAGAGCTATGGCATCAACAGAGAGCTATGGCAACAACACAGAGCTATGGCAACAACAGAGAGCTATGACATGCCATTCTCCTTCATAGGCAAAGATAGCATGCAAAGAAACAGCACGTACACACTACACTCTTAGTAAAAAAGGTGCTATCTAGAACCTCAAAGGGTTCTTCGGCTGTAGGAGAACCCTTCGAATAACCCTTTTTGGTTCCAAGTAGAACCCTTTTGGGTTCAAGATTGAACCGTTTCCACAGAGGGTTCTAATTGGAACCCAAAAGGGTTCTAACTGGAACCAAAAAGGGTTCTCGTTTGGGGACAGCCGAAGAACCCTTTTGGAACCCTTTTTTCTAAGAGTGTAGGTTAATAAATATAGACAACTATAAAACCACATCAAACGATGAGCTATCGTGCAGCTATGAGGCCCAGTAAAACAAATGTGCAGGCTACTTACATAAGAGTGTGGTGAGAGCAACACACAGCCTGTCCATTTTTTAAACATTTAAGTCACTTAGCAGACGCTCTTATCCAGAGCGACTTACAGTTAGTGAGTGCATTCATTATTTTTTATATTTTTTCATACTGGCCCCATGTGGGAATCGAACCCACAACCCTGGCTCTCCCGAGTGGCGCAGTGGTCTAAGGCACTGTATTGCAGTGGTAGCTGTGCCACTAGAGATCCTGGTTCGAATCCAGGCTCTATTGTAGCCGGCCGCGACCGGGAGACCCATGGGGCGGCGCACAATTGGCCCAGCGTCGTCCGGGGTAGGGGAGGGAATGGCTGGCAGGGATGAAGCTCAGTTGGTAGAGCATGGTGTTTGCAACGCCAGGGTCGTGGGTTCGATTCCCATGGGGGGCCAGTATGAAAAATAAAAAATACTCACTAACTGTAAGTTGCTCTGGATAAGAGCGTCTGCTAACCGACGTAAATGTTGCAAACGCCATGCAAATGAGCTACATCCCTGCCAGCCATTCCCTCCCCTACCCTGGGCCAATTGGGCGCCACCCCGTGGGTCTCCCGGTCGTGGCCGGCTACGACAGAGCCTGGATTCGAACCAGGATCTCTAGTGGCACAGCTAGCACTGCGATGCAGAGCCTTAGACCACTGTGCCTCTCGGGAGGACCCCATCTTGTGGTCTGATGTTGACCGTCAGAGAGTTGCTGGGTCTTTGAGTAACATGGTCTTTCTTTGAGTAACATGGTCTTTGCTGCGTATTTCCGTGTTCATGACTAGATGTACTTTACCATGAAAGGACATACGTGCAGCGATTGGTTCGATCAAGTGGAACGTTTTCAGCTTGTGGTCCTTTTCTCTGAAACCCATGTTGTGACATGAAGAGGAGGGTCTAGCATCGAGGTAAACAGGTTTCACACCAACATGACGTCACTGGAAAATATTCAGCTTCTTTGAGGTGGTCAATGTAAATAGCAACACCTGGTCAAGTCAACCTGTTGCAACATCATTAAACACAACATGAAGAACCAAACACTCATTCTGGTGTCACTTTTGACCCTTTAAGGAAAATACTCTTGAGACAGAGGCCTATCTTGAGACAGAGTCCTATCCTGAGACAGAGACCTAAGGTAGGCCTCTATAACTGTAGCCTGCCAGTATTAATGTTTGATTTATCAAATGATGAACATACAGTAATCATAACGATCTGTATGAACTATTTCAAGCATCCCAAAATGTAGTATTTATCCACCAAACATCTCGCAGTTCACTTTGTCAAGTTGGTGACCATCGTTGGTCACCACCTTTCAAAGTGTGTTGCATTTTGGTTATAAAAATTGTCCGACTTGCGACTACCCGTCGACTGTGTGAACTTGACAAAAACCATGCGATCAAAGGTCATGCAGTTTTTGATGAAGTCGCCTTCAAGTCGCTGCTTTTCCTTCTCACCAGCTGTACCATGCAACCATCACCTGCATTGTGGGAGGCACTTTTTGTCAACCAATCATTGGGGTGTTTTTGTTTGACCTACTCGAACGTGGTGAAAAACGTGACGGAAACAGGAACCACCTTGCCATGATTCTAAAGCTACAGGGGATGCAAATGAAAGTGATATTTGAGACCTCTCTCTAACCAATTAATATTACAAACAATATGTTTTCAGTTTGTGAGTGTGTGATATGGGGGTATAGTCAAGTTCATTTCGACATTTATACAGAACAACTTGTGTAAACAATAGCAGCTCTGTTGACACTGTCATGTTGATCTGACTGAGTCTTGCTGTTGGAAAACCACTACAGAGTCCAACTTTCGACTGTGGCAGATGCACCTCCTTCGACTTCACGCACCCACTTTCATCTACAGTTGGAAGCCAGACTTGCAGGCAGCCAGAAACTACAACCAGAAACTACAATAACCCTAATGCTCTTTAGAGGATGTGATGGTACATCCAAGCCAATTGTAGTTAAACAGACGAACCATTTGAGTTCTTTATCTTGGTGGATGGGAAAACAAATAGGCCATAGACAGACATATGATGCAGTCAGTGAGAACATGTGTGAGCTCATCATCAGGAGAATAGCAGCACCATGGCAACAGCAAAAGAAAGTCAGTGTGGGTTTCCTGTGTACTGAGTGTGTATTCTCAGTATGTGTGGCTATGTGAGTGTGTGTGCATATGATTGCATATGAATGCCTAGTCCTTTTTGTGTGTTAAGTGGGCCTGAGGTCTGATGGGTTAATGGGGCCTATGCTTCAGGTCTGAGGGGAGGTCTGATGGTTTAATGGGGCCTATGCTTCAGGTCTGAGGGGAGGTCTGATGGGTTAATGGGGCCTATGCTTCAGGTCTGAGGGGTAGTTTTCAGGTCTGTAGAAACCATAATGTTTCCATCTACTTGACACGTGATGTGTGAGCTGCTTGGGCAGCCACTGTGGCCTTGCACGTGTGTGTGTCTGTCTGTCTTTGTGTGTGTGTGTGTGTGTGTATGTATGAGCATGCGTGCCAGCCACTGTGGCCCTGCACATATGTGAGTGTGTGTGTGTGTGTGTGTGCGTGTGTGTGTGTGTGCAAAATACTATGTGACTCTATTATTATCTAATAATATGTAATATTTCTAAAGGTATGCATGGTATCAAGTGTAGTATTAACAGGCTGTATGAGGGACCAGATAACAGATAGATACTTTATGATGTTACTTTGACTGAAACAACAAAGTCATTCAGCTGTTTCAACACCTCTAAGACTCAAGTCATGAGGTGTGACTTCCTCATGTGGTGTGGGTCCATCTCAGTCTGGCTGTGTTCTATATCTGGAGTCTAACATTACCCATAAGACCTTGAGATGGACTAGTTCAAGTCAAGAGGTGTGAACTGTTAACATGAGAGTGCAGGGCAGTAGTTGTGCTTGTATCCTTTATGGTTGTGTGTACCTGTCATACTAACTGATATCTGCATCAGAGACCCAGCTACTCTGACCCTGTTACTGACAGACCCAGCTACTCTGACCCTGTTACTGAAAGACCCAGCTACTCTGACCCTGTTACTGAAAGACCCAGCTACTCTGACCCTGTTACTGACAGACCCAGCTACTCTGACCCTGTTACTGACAGACCCAGCTACTCTGACCCTGTTACTGACAGACCCAGCTACTCTGACCCTGTTACTGAAAGACCCAGCTACTCTGACCCTGTTACTGACAGACCCAGCTACTCTGACCCTGTTACTGAAAGACCCAGCTACTCTGACCCTGTTACTGAAAGACCCAGCTACTCTGACCCTGTTACTGACAGACCCAGCTACTCTGACCCTGTTACTGAAAGACCCAGCTACTCTGACCCTGTTACTGACAGACCCAGCTACTCTGACCCTGTTACTGAAAGACCCAGCTACTCTGACCCTGTTACTGACAGACCCAGCTACTCTGACCCTGTTACTGAAAGACCCAGCTACTCTGACCCTGTTACTGACAGACCCAGCTACTCTGACCCTGTTACTGAAAGACCCAGCAACCACACACATAGAACTATACAGGATATACAATCATATGGACACACTCCCATATACCCACACACATATATATATATATATATATATATATATATATGCACAAATGTAAACTAATGTAAACATATACATACATTGACCACTACTAATGTTGATAAATCTGATATTATGATGTTGGCATTACAGTACTCATATAAGAGTTAGTCACTGATTAGCTGAAAATACACACTCAGTACACAGGAAACTCACACTGACTTCCTGTTGCTGTTGCCATGGTGCTGCTATTGGGGCGGCAGGTAGCTTAGTGGGTAAGAGCGTTGTGCCAGTAACCGAAAGGTCGCAGGTTCTAATCCCCGAGCCGACTAGGTGAAAAATCTGTCGATGTGTCCTTGAGCAAGGCACTTAACCCTAATTGCTCCTGTAAGTCGCTCTGGATAAGAGCGTCTGCTAAATGACTAAAATGTAAATGTAAATGTATTCTCCTGATGATGAGCTCACATGTTCTCACTGAGTGCATCATATCTCTGTCTATGTCCTATTTGTTTTTCCCACTAATCCTAAATACAAAGAGATTGATAGATACAGAAATACATCCACAAAGATAAAGAACTACAATTGGTTTAGCTCTTTAACTACAATTGGCTTGGACATACCATGACAGCCTCTAGAGCATCATGGTTATTGTAGTTTCTTACTGAAGTTCCTGGCTGCCTTCAAGTCATGGTGTTGGTGAGGCCTAGATGTTTGGTGGATAAATAATAGTTTTGGGATGCCTCAATTAGCTCATACAGGTTATGGTGAGGATTTAAATGTTATGATTACTGGATGTTCATCATTTGATAAATCAAACATTAATACTGGCAGGTTGCAGTTATAGAGGCCAACCTTAGGTCTCTGTCTCAAGATAGGTCTCTGTCTCAAGATAGGTCTCTGTCTCAAGATAGGTCTCTGTCTCAAGATAGGTCTCTGTCTCAAGATAGGTCTCTGTCTCAGGATAGGTCTCTGTCTCAAGATAGGTCTCTGTCTCAAGATAGGTCTCTGTCTCAGGATAGGTCTCTGTCTCAGGATAGGTCTCTGTCTCAAGATAGGTCTCTGTCTCAAGATAGGTCCCTGTCTCAAGATAGGTCCCTGTCTCAAGATATGTCTCTCTCAAGATAGGTCCCTGTCTCAAGATAGGTCTCCGTCTCAAGATAGGTCTCTGTCTCAAGATAGGTCTCTGTCTCAAGATAGGCCTCTGTCTCAACAGTCTTTTCTTAGGGGGTCAAAATAGACACCAGAATGTTGGTGTGAAACCTGTTTGTACTAGTGCTGCTAGTTTGGTGTTGCTGTCTACAGTGACCAACTTAAAGCTGAATATTTTCCATTGACGTCACGTTGGTGTGAAACCTGTTTACCTCGATGCTAGACCCTCCTCTTCATGTCACAACATGGGTTTCAGAGAAAAGGACCACAAGCTGAAAACTTTCCACTTGATCGAACCAATCGCTGCTCGTATGTCCTTTCATGGTAAAGTACATCTAGTCATGAACACGGAAATACGCAGCAAAGACCTTGTTACTCAAAGACCCAGCTACTCTCTGACAGTCACCATCAGACCATCAGACCACCAGATGGACAGGCTGTGTGTTGCTCTGATTGCATTCTTATGTGAGTAACTTGTTTTAATGGGCCTTATAGCTGGATGATAGCTGATTTCTTGATGTGGTTTTATAGTTGACTAGATCTGTTATCTTATTATCTTATCTTATTATTGAGATATTGTGATGTTTGCTATATTTTTACATGCAGAGAACTTGATGATGAACCAAATGGCAATGTGTAGTTCTTCCTAACACTGTTCCTCTGCTACCTGTAGGTGCTGTTTCCTCCAGTCAGTTCATCCTAACACTGTTCCTCTGCTACCTGTAGGTGCTGTTTCCTCCAGTCAGTTCATCCTAACACTGTTCCTCTGCTACCTGTAGGTGCTGTTTCCTCCAGTCAGTTCATCCAAACACTGTTCCTCTGCTATCTGTAGGTGCTGTTTCCTCCAGTCAGTTCATCCTAACACTGTCCCTCTGCTACCTGTAGGTGCTGTTTCCTCCAGTCAGTTCATCCTAACACTGTCCTTCTGCTACCTGTAGGTGCTGTTTCCTCCAGTCAGTTCATCTTAACACTGTTCCTCTGCTACCTGTAGGTGCTGTTTCCTCCAGTCAGTTCATCCTAACACTGTTCCTCTGCTACCTGTAGGTGCTGTTTCCTCCAGTCAGTTCAACCTAACACTGTTCCTCTGCTACCTGTAGGTGCTGTTTCCTCCAGTCAGTTCATCCTAACACTGTTCCTCTGCTACCTGTAGGTGCTGTTTCCTCCAGTCAGTTCATCCTAACACTGTTCCTCTGCTACCTGTAGGTGCTGTTTCCTCCAGTCAGTTCATCCTAACACTGTTCCTCTGCTACCTGTAGGTGCTGTTTCCTCCAGTCAGTTCATCCTAACACTGTTCTTCTGCTACCTGTAGGTGCTGTTTCCTCCAGTCAGTTCATCTTAACACTGTTCCTCTGCTACCTGTAGGTGCTGTTTGCTCCAGTCAGTTCATCCTAACACTGTTCCTCTGCTACCTGTAGGTGCTGTTTGCTCCAGTCAGTTCATCCTAACACTGTTCCTCTGCTACCTGTAGGTGCTGTTTCCTCCAGTCAGTTCATCCTAACACTGTTCCTCTGCTACCTGTAGGTGCTGTTTCCTCCAGTCAGTTCATCCTAACACAGTTCCTCTGCTACCTGTAGGTGCTGTTTCCTCCAGTCAGTTCATCCTAACACTGTTCCTCTGCTACCTGTAGGTGCTGTTTCCTCCAGTCAGTTCATCCTAACACTGTTCCTCTGCTACCTGTAGGTGATGTTTCCTCCAGTCAGTTCATCCTAACACTGTTCCTCTGCTACCTGTAGGTGCTGTTTCCTCCAGTCAGTTCATCCTAACACTGTTCTTCTGCTACCTGTAGGTGCTGTTTCCTCCAGTCAGTTCATCTTAACACTGTTCCTCTGCTACCTGTAGGTGCTGTTTCCTCCAGTCAGTTCATCCTAACACTGTTCCTCTGCTACCTGTAGGTGCTGTTTCCTCCAGTCAGTTCATCCTAACACTGTTCTTCTGCTACCTGTAGGTGCTGTTTCCTCCAGTCAGTTCATCTTAACACTGTTCCTCTGCTACCTGTAGGTGCTGTTTCCTCCAGTCAGTTCATCCTAACACTGTTCCTCTGCTACCTGTAGGTGCTGTTTCCTCCAGTCAGTTCATCCTAACACTGTTCCTCTGCTACCTGTAGGTGCTGTTTCCTCCAGTCAGTTCATCCTAACACTGTTCCTCTGCTACCTGTAGGTGCTGTTTCCTCCAGTCAGTTCATCCTAACACTGTTCCTCTGCTACCTGTAGGTGCTGTTTCCTCCAGTCAGTTCATCCTAACACTGTTCCTCTGCTACCTGTAGGTGCTGTTTCCTCCAGTCAGTTCATCCTAACACTGTTCCTCTGCTACCTGTAGGTGCTGTTTCCTCCAGTCAGTTCATCCTAACACTGTTCCTCTGCTACCTGTAGGTGCTGTTTCCTCCAGTCAGTTCATCCTAACACTGTTCCTCTGCTACCTGTAGGTGCTGTTTCCTCCAGTCAGTTCATCCTAACACTGTTCCTCTGCTACCTGTAGGTGCTGTTTCCTCCAGTCAGTTCATCCTAACACTGTTCTTCTGCTACCTGTAGGTGCTGTTTCCTCCAGTCAGTTCATCCTAACACTGTTCTTCTGCTACCTGTAGGTGCTGTTTCCTCCAGTCAGTTCATCCTAACACTGTTCCTCTGCTACCTGTAGGTGCTGTTTCCTCCAGTCAGTTCATCCTAACACTGTTCCTCTGCTACCTGTAGGTGCTGTTTCCTCCAGTCAGTTCATCCTAACACTGTTCCTCTGCTACCTGTAGGTGCTGTTTCCTCCAGTCAGTTCATCCTAACACTGTTCCTCTGCTACCTGTAGGTGCTGTTTCCTCCAGTCAGTTCATCCTAACACTGTTCCTCTGCTACCTGTAGGTGCTGTTTCCTCCAGTCAGTTCATCCTAACACTGTTCCTCTGCTACCTGTAGGTGCTGTTTCCTCCAGTCAGTTCATCCTAACACTGTTCCTCTGCTACCTGTAGGTGCTGTTTCCTCCAGTCAGTTCATCCTAACACTGTTCCTCTTCTACCTGTAGGTGCTGTTTCCTCCAGTCAGTTCATCCTAACACTGTTCCTCTGCTACCTGTAGGTGCTGTTTCCTCCAGTCAGTTCATCCTAACACTGTTCCTCTGCTACCTGTAGGTGCTGTTTCCTCCAGTCAGTTCATCCTAACACTGTTCCTCTTCTACCTGTAGGTGCTGTTTCCTCCAGTCAGTTCATCCTAACACTGTTCCTCTGCTACCTGTAGGTGCTGTTTCCTCCAGTCAGTTCATCCTAACACTGTTCCTCTGCTACCTGTAGGTGCTGTTTCCTCCAGTCAGTTCATCCTAACACTGTTCCTCTGCTACCTGTAGGTGCTGTTTCCTCCAGTCAGTTCATCCTAACACTGTTCCTCTGCTACCTGTAGGTGCTGTTTCCTCCAGTCAGTTCATCCTAACACTGTTCCTCTGCTACCTGTAGGTGCTGTTTCCTCCAGTCAGTTCATCCTAACACTGTTCCTCTGCTACCTGTAGGTGCTGTTTCCTCCAGTCAGTTCATCCTAACACTGTTCCTCTGCTACCTGTAGGTGCTGTTTCCTCCAGTCAGTTCATCCTAACACTGTTCTTCTGCTACCTGTAGGTGCTGTTTCCTCCAGTCAGTTCATCTAACACTGTTCCTCTGCTACCTGTAGGTGCTGTTTCCTCAAGTCAGTTCATCCTAACACTGTTCCTCTGCTACCTGTAGGTGCTGTTTCCTCCAGTCAGTTCATCCTAACACTGTTCCTCTGCTACCTGTAGGTGCTGTTTCCTCCAGTCAGTTCATCCTAACACTGTTCCTCTGCTACCTGTAGGTGCTGTTTCCTCCAGTCAGTTCATCCTAACACTGTTCCTCTGCTACCTGTAGGTGCTGTTTCCTCCAGTCAGTTCATCCTAACACTGTTCCTCTGCTACCTGTAGGTGCTGTTTCCTCCAGTCAGTTCATCCTAACACTGTTCCTCTGCTACCTGTAGGTGCTGTTTCCTCCAGTCAGTTCATCCTAACACTGTTCTTCTGCTACCTGTAGGTGCTGTTTCCTCCAGTCAGTTCATCTTAACACTGTTCCTCTGCTACCTGTAGGTGCTGTTTCCTCCAGTCAGTTCATCCTAACACTGTTCCTCTGCTACCTGTAGGTGCTGTTTCCTCCAGTCAGTTCATCCTAACACTGTTCCTCTGCTACCTGTAGGTGCTGTATCCTCCAGTCAGTTCATCCTAACACTGTTCCTCTGCTACCTGTAGGTGCTGTTTCCTCCAGTCAGTTCATCCTAACACTGTTCTTCTGCTACCTGTAGGTGCTGTTTCCTCCAGTCAGTTCATCCTAACACTGTTCCTCTGCTACCTGTAGGTGCTGTTTCCTCCAGTCAGTTCATCCTAACACTGTTCCTCTGCTACCTGTAGGTGCTGTTTCCTCCAGTCAGTTCATCCTAACACTGTTCCTCTGCTACCTGTAGTTGCTGTTTCCTCCAGTCAGTTCATCCTAACACTGTTCCTCTGCTACCTGTAGGTGCTGTTTCCTCCAGTCAGTTCATCCTAACACTGTTCCTCTGCTACCTGTAGGTGCTGTTTCCTCCAGTCAGTTCATCCTAACACTGTTCCTCTGCTACCTGTAGGTGCTGTTTCCTCCAGTCAGTTCATCCTAACACTGTTCCTCTGCTACCTGTAGGTGCTGTTTCCTCCAGTCAGTTCATCCTAACACTGTTCCTCTGCTACCTGTAGGTGCTGTTTCTTCCAGTCAGTTCATCCTAACACTGTTCCTCTGCTACCTGTAGGTGCTGTTTCCTCCAGTCAGTTCATTCTAACACTGTTCCTCTGCTACCTGTAGGTGCTGTTTCCTCCAGTCAGTTCATCCTAACACTGTTCCTCTGCTACCTGTAGGTGCTGTTTCCTCCAGTCAGTTCATCCTAACACTGTTCCTCTGCTACCTGTAGGTGCTGTTTCCTCCAGTCAGTTCATCCTAACACTGTTCCTCTGCTACCTGTAGGTGCTGTTTCCTCCAGTCAGTTCATCCTAACACTGTTCCTCTGCTACCTGTAGGTGCTGTTTCCTCCAGTCAGTTCATCCTAACACTGTTCCTCTGCTACCTGTAGGTGCTGTTTCCTCCAGTCAGTTCATCCTAACACTGTTCCTCTGCTACCTGTAGGTGCTGTTTCCTCCAGTCAGTTCATCCTAACACTGTTCCTCTGCTACCTGTAGGTGCTGTTTCCTCCAGTCAGTTCATCCTAACACTGTTCCTCTGCTACCTGTAGGTGCTGTTTCCTCCAGTCAGTTCATCCTAACACTGTTCCTCTGCTACCTGTAGGTGCTGTTTCCTCCAGTCAGTTCATCCTAACACTGTTCCTCTGCTACCTGTAGGTGCTGTTTCCTCCAGTCAGTTCATCCTAACACTGTTCCTCTTCTACCTGTAGGTGCTGTTTCCTCCAGTCAGTTCATCCTAACACTGTTCCTCTGCTACCTGTAGGTGCTGTTTCCTCCAGTCAGTTCATCCTAACACTGTTCCTCTGCTACCTGTAGGTGCTGTTTCCTCCAGTCAGTTCATCCTAACACTGTTCCTCTGCTACCTGTAGGTGCTGTTTCCTCCAGTCAGTTCATCCTAACACTGTTCCTCTGCTACCTGTAGGTGCTGTTTCCTCCAGTCAGTTCATCCTAACACTGTTCCTCTGCTACCTGTAGGTGCTGTTTCCTCCAGTCAGTTCATCCTAACACTGTTCCTCTGCTACCTGTAGGTGCTGTTTCCTCCAGTCAGTTCATCCTAACACTGTTCCTCTGCTACCTGTAGGTGCTGTTTCCTCCAGTCAGTTCATCCTAACACTGTTCTTCTGCTACCTGTAGGTGCTGTTTCCTCCAGTCAGTTCATCTTAACACTGTTCCTCTGCTACCTGTAGGTGCTGTTTCCTCAAGTCAGTTCATCCTAACACTGTTCCTCTGCTACCTGTAGGTGCTGTTTCCTCCAGTCAGTTCATCCTAACACTGTTCCTCTGCTACCTGTAGGTGCTGTTTCCTCCAGTCAGTTCATCCTAACACTGTTCCTCTGCTACCTGTAGGTGCTGTTTCCTCCAGTCAGTTCATCCTAACACTGTTCCTCTGCTACCTGTAGGTGCTGTTTCCTCCAGTCAGTTCATCCTAACACTGTTCCTCTGCTACCTGTAGGTGCTGTTTCCTCCAGTCAGTTCATCCTAACACTGTTCCTCTGCTACCTGTAGGTGCTGTTTCCTCCAGTCAGTTCATCCTAACACTGTTCTTCTGCTACCTGTAGGTGCTGTTTCCTCCAGTCAGTTCATCTTAACACTGTTCCTCTGCTACCTGTAGGTGCTGTTTCCTCCAGTCAGTTCATCCTAACACTGTTCCTCTGCTACCTGTAGGTGCTGTTTCCTCCAGTCAGTTCATCCTAACACTGTTCCTCTGTTACCTGTAGGTGCTGTATCCTCCAGTCAGTTCATCCTAACACTGTTCCTCTGCTACCTGTAGGTGCTGTTTCCTCCAGTCAGTTCATCCTAACACTGTTCTTCTGCTACCTGTAGGTGCTGTTTCCTCCAGTCAGTTCATCCTAACACTGTTCCTCTGCTACCTGTAGGTGCTGTTTCCTCCAGTCAGTTCATCCTAACACTGTTCCTCTGCTACCTGTAGGTGCTGTTTCCTCCAGTCAGTTCATCCTAACACTGTTCCTCTGCTACCTGTAGGTGCTGTTTCCTCCAGTCAGTTCATCCTAACACTGTTCCTCTGCTACCTGTAGGTGCTGTTTCCTCCAGTCAGTTCATCCTAACACTGTTCCTCTGCTACCTGTAGGTGCTGTTTCTTCCAGTCAGTTCATCCTAACACTGTTCCTCTGCTACCTGTAGGTGCTGTTTCCTCCAGTCAGTTCATTCTAACACTGTTCCTCTGCTACCTGTAGGTGCTGTTTCCTCCAGTCAGTTCATCCTAACACTGTTCCTCTGCTACCTGTAGGTGCTGTTTCCTCCAGTCAGTTCATCCTAACACTGTTCCTCTGCTACCTGTAGGTGCTGTTTCCTCCAGTCAGTTCATCCTAACACTGTTCCTCTGCTACCTGTAGGTGCTGTTTCCTCCAGTCAGTTCATCCTAACACTGTTCCTCTGCTACCTGTAGGTGCTGTTTCCTCCAGTCAGTTCATCCTAACACTGTTCCTCTGCTACCTGTAGGTGCTGTTTCCTCCAGTCAGTTCATCCTAACACTGTTCCTCTGCTACCTGTAGGTGCTGTTTCCTCCAGTCAGTTCATCCTAACACTGTTCCTCTGCTACCTGTAGGTGCTGTTTCCTCCAGTCAGTTCATCCTAACACTGTTCCTCTGCTACCTGTAGGTGCTGTTTCCTCCAGTCAGTTCATCCTAACACTGTTCCTCTGCTACCTGTAGGTGCTGTTTCCTCCAGTCAGTTCATCCTAACACTGTTCCTCTGCTACCTGTAGGTGCTGTTTCCTCCAGTCAGTTCATCCTAACACTGTTCCTCTGCTACCTGTAGGTGCTGTTTCCTCCAGTCAGTTCATCCTAACACTGTTCCTCTGCTACCTGTAGGTGCTGTTTCCTCCAGTCAGTTCATCCTAACACTGTTCCTCTGCTACCTGTAGGTGCTGTTTCCTCCAGTCAGTTCATCCTAACACTGTTCCTCTGCTACCTGTAGGTGCTGTTTCCTCCAGTCAGTTCATCCTAACACTGTTCCTCTGCCTGCAAACATGTTAGTGGTGTTACAATGTTGCACAGCAGCAGCAGATCATTCGTTTGAGTGTCATTGTATCATTACACAGTGTCACTGTCAGTTATACTGTGTTTCTACATGTGGTATTCAAATACGTTAGAAGACGGCAGCATTGAAACAATGTCCAATGCATAGTCAACTATCAACCTACCCAGCCTACTGTGTTTCAGTGCTAACTGTTTAAATATCCCACTTATTAGTTTCTGCTGTTAGAGGCCATCAGTGGAGACAGTGGGGAAAATAGTATTTGTAGCCAGCTTTTTCTGTCAAACCATGTGTGTGTGTGTATATAGGTAGGTACATATACAATTAGGATTTTACTTTAAGGTGGAATGTACTGTAACTGCCCATCTTGTTGTGAAGTGCATCTAAATATGTTGTTAATTGATCTCCTCCCCTCTCCATTCTAGTACCATACGTTCTGTTGTTAATTGATCTCCTCCCCTCTCCATTCTAGTACCATACGTTCTGTTGTTAATTGATCTCCTCCCCCTCTCCATTCTAGTACCATACGTTCTGTTGTTAATTGATCTCCTCCCCCTCTCCATTCTAGCACCATACGTTCTGTTGTTTATTGATCTGAGATTGATCTGAGAAAAAAACATCCAGTTGGGATCATTATGAAAAAGTTAATGTCACCACTATGGACTTTTAAGTTATGTAGCCGACCAATTGCTCATTTCTAGCCTACTGTGATACTTGTGAGTTTATCTGATGTCATTGACGATTTCTAACAGATACACCTTGATGTTGTTTTGTCCTGTTCTTACTTTACTTGAATAAACTCAAGTCTTGAATGTAGTTTGAAGTAATTTACTTCCATATAGGGTTGTCGTTTACAGACACAGCTGTAAGCTGAACTGACCCCAACCCTGACCCCAACCCTGACCCCTACCGAACTCCAACCCTGACCCCAACCCTGACCCCAACCCTGACCCCTACCTGACCCCTACCGAACTCCAACCCTGACCCCAACCCTGACCCCAACCCTGACCCCTACCGAACTCCAACCCTGACCCCAACCCTGACCCCTGTCTAATTTGTAATTTTCCATCACACCTGTTGAGTTGACTTGGGTAACAGACCTCTAGCTTCTACACCACATCCCCCCTTCTCCTGCTCTAACATGAGACATCATCAGTACTCATTTTGGGTGCTGGTACTGTTTATATTTAGGAGCTGGAACATTAACCAATATTCTATAAGAGGTGAACTCAAGCAGTAGAAAGTTAGAGGTGATATTATAGGACACACTATGTGAAACAATGCTTCTCTGTCAGCAGTTTGCTGTGGGGTTTTTCTAATGGCAGTGTTTCCTGTATGTGGGTTTAACCACTGATCTATTTAAAAGTTTGTCACATCAGACAAGTAATGAACTAATGAGATAGAAGTCATATAGCCTAGCAGTATTTTCCACTCTTCAGTCCACTCTTCATGACAGTAGACTTGTATAGCTCAGTGGAGCCCCAGTTAGAGACAGATATGATACCTGCAGTGATATTGATGATCCTGTTCTGGAGCACAGGTAGGATGCTGTTATACTGATATACACTTATGACAGTTACTGAGATATGATTTGATATTGTAAGATATATGATCATTTACAGGGCTAGTAAAAGAACATCCAACTGGAAGCAGACAGTAAAAATCTGTCTCAAAGCAGAACAATGATGTGATCACCTGTAAATGTACTTTACTATAGCATAATTGTCCATCTGGGGACAGGCAATAATGTCAGTTAAGTTGTGATGGTGACAGCAATCTGACTGTTGTATATTCAGTGTGTCAATGATTGATTGTATCTGTCTCTATGTAAATGAATGAGAGTATATATTATATATTATATTGGTCTTATGTTATTGTAGGAGAATGGGTGGTGTAGATGCTAGAGGTCTGTGACCTGAGTCAAGCTCAACAGGCCTGATGCTATATGTCAGGAAGAGAGAGAGAGGACAGAAAGGAATGGGGTGGGGAGGGCAGAGGAGGGGAGGGAGATAGAGAGGGAGAGAGAAGGGAGAGGAGGGGAGGGAGATAGAGAGGGAGAGAGAAGGGAGAGGAGGGGAGGGAGATAGAGAGGGAGAGAGAAGGGAGAGGAGAGAGGGAGATTTCAAAAGAGATAGGGCTGACAGATTAACATGCAGTCAGCTGAATATCTTTTCATCACTGAATTCTCACCAGTGATGTCATCATAACCAGTAACCTTTTCTACTCTTCCACTCAGCTTGACCC